>NC_142944.1:41633185-41640685 GCF_046866305.1 Octopus bimaculoides | reverse complement strand
TGTGTGTGTGTGTGTGTGTGTGTGTGTGTGTGTGTGTGTGTGTTCAGGATTTAAGTGAATCTGGTACTTAAATACTAAAGTACCGGGTCGAACCAAAAGGAAAGAAATTGTGTACACTACGAAACCATAAGAACGGATAGCCACATACGTAAATAATAAATAACAGCAGATGCTTAATAGTTCATCCACCATAATTGTTTCCAATGAGTTATTCTATTGATGAATAGAGAGATATTACATCATGCGAAAAAAGAACCGTTTCCATCAGGTGAATTACACATAAAAAAAAACATAATTCGTGTATACTCACCTGATGAAAACGTATGTGCACAAAAGTCATCTTAGATTTGTCTCTTTCGGTTTCCAGAAATTTGATGAGAAAGGTCTGTCTAATGAGACTATGAAACTTATTAGCCCACCGATAAATGAATATATGTATGTTTATACATATTTATATATACATACGTACACACACACACACACACACAAACACACACACACATATATATATATATATATAATTTTCCAGAGGAAATACATATATTTACGAGTGCACATATACATATTACTATATATAAATATACATATGTATAAGTATAAATATTTATATATTTTTATACATAAATATATATAGATATTTGAAAATAAAATATACATGCATATATTTTTTCCTTTTGTATAATATATATATGTATATATATATATATGTATATATATATATATATATATATATATATATATATATATATATATATATATATATATATATATAAAGTGTAGTATATTGCCACTTAAGTGTGGCTGACCCCTAAGGGTGGATGTTACTGTTGCTTTTAGCCCCAGGAGGACATCTCCTCCAGCTGGCTTATAGACACACGACTGTGTCCTGTTTGCCAAGGGAAGTTATCCCTCTCACCACGATCTGCAGCACGAACGGATCCGGATTTCAGGGTTATGTCCCTTCGTCGGCGTTCGATAGCTACTGACCTTGGTGAGAGAGACAAAAACCTGGCAATCTTATATCTTCTTTTCCAGTGAAATTCTTCACTGATATCGAAAAGGTGAAAACAAGCAATGTTAATTCTCTAAATGAAGTATTAACAGTAACTGCACGATAAAGTGTAGTATATTGCCACTTAAGTGTGGCTGACCCCTAGGGGTGGATGTTACTGTTGCTTTTAGCCCCAGGAGGACATCTCCTCCAGCTGGCTTATCGACACACGACTGTGTCCTGTTTGCCAAGGGAAGTTATCCCTCTCACCACGATCTGCAGCACGAACGGACCCGGATTTCAGGGTTATTTCCCTTCGTCGGCGTTCGATAGCTACTGACCTTGGTGAGAGAGACAAAAACCTGGCAATCTTATATCTTCTTTTCCAGTGAAATTCTTCACTGATATCGAAAAGGTGAAAACAAGCAATGTTAATTCTCTAAATGAAGTATTAACAGTAACTGCACGATAAAGTGTAGTATATTGCCACTTAAGTGTGGCTGACCCCTAGGGGTGGATGTTACTGTTGCTTTTAGCCCCAGGAGGACATCTCCTCCAGCTGGCTTATCGACACACGACTGTGTCCTGTTTGCCAAGGGAAGTTATCCCTCTCACCACGATCTGCAGCACGAACGGACCCGGATTTCAGGGTTATTTCCCTTCGTCGGCGTTCGATAGCTACTGACCTTGGTGAGAGAGACAAAAACCTGGCAATCTTATATCTTCTTTTCCAGTGAAATTCTTCACTGATATCGAAAAGGTGAAAACAAGCAATGTTAATTCTCTAAATGAAGTATTAACAGTAACTGCACGATAAAGTGTAGTATATTGCCACTTAAGTGTGGCTGACCCCTAGGGGTGGATGTTACTGTTGCTTTTAGCCCCAGGAGGACATCTCCTCCAGCTGGCTTATCGACACACGACTGTGTCCTGTTTGCCAAAGGAAGTTATCCCTCTCACCACGATCTGCAGCACGAACGGATCCGGATTTCAGGGTTATTTCCCTTCGTCGGCGTTCGATAGCTACTGTCCTTGGTTCGATAGCTACTGACCCCTAGGGGTCAGCCACACTTAAGTGGCAATATACTACACTTTATCGTGCAGTTACTGTTAATACTTCATTTAGAGAATTAACATTGCTTGTTTTCACCTTTTCGATATCAGTGAAGAATTTCACTGGAAAAGAAGATATAAGATTGCCAGGTTTTTGTCTCTCTCACCAAGGTCAGTAGCTATCGAACGCCGACGAAGGGAAATAACCCTGAAATCCGGATCCGTTCGTGCTGCAGATCGTGGTGAGAGGGATAACTTCCCTTGGCAAACAGGACACAGTCGTGTGTCGATAAGCCAGCTGGAGGAGATGTCCTCCTGGGGCTAAAAGCAACAGTAACATCCACCCCTAGGGGTCAGCCACACTTAAGTGGCAATATACTACACTTTATCGTGCAGTTACTGTTAATACTTCATTTAGAGAATTAACATTACTTGTTTTCACCTTTTCGATATCAGTGAAGAATTTCACTGGAAAAGAAGATATAAGATTGCCAGGTTTTTGTCTCTCTCACCAAGGTCAGTAGCTATCGAACGCCGACGAAGGGACATAACCCTGAAATCCGGATCCGTTCGTGCTGCAGATCGTGGTGAGAGGGATAACTTCCCTTGGCAAACAGGACACAGTCGTGTGTCTATAAGCCAGCTGGAGGAGATGTCCTCCTGGGGCTAAAAGCAACAGTAACATCCACCCCTAGGGGTCAGCCACACTTAAGTGGCAATATACTACACTTTATCGTGCAGTTACTGTTAATACTTCATTTAGAGAATTAACATTGCTTATATATATATATATACCATTTAAATACCTGATTCACTATATATATATTTAAATGTATGAGTATGTATACATATATATCGACAAACATTAGATATATAGTCATGCATCATATACACACACACTCACACACTCACTCACACACACACACACACACACACACACACACGCATACTTGAGTCTCAGAGGTTAAGAAATAAGACAACAGCTAAAGAATGTCTACTGCTTCTTGTCAAACAGCCTCTTTTAAGTGAAGTGAAGAGAAAGAACGAACGCCTTGTGAAATCGGTTAAGGAAGTCTGCGAATCGGCGACTGACTGACGGTGGGTTTGAGGAAAAGGGAGACATTACCTGATAATGTCTCTGTGTCGGACTGAAATATAAATGGTAGCTAGGTAAGGGTGGTAAATACTTCGAATGATGGAAGGCTTGCGTCGTGTTTGAAATGATGGCAGAATTTGAAATGTGATATATGTATAATACAAGAACGAAATGTATGTGTTTATACATATATACATACACATGTGCTTATACATACATGCATGCATATTATACATATTTATATAGTTACACCAACACATATATATTCGTACATAGATATGTGTGTGTGCATATGTATATTTATATATCTCTCTCTCTGCCTCTCTCTCTCTCTCTCTCTATCTATATATATATATATATATATATATATAGAGAGAGAGAGAGAGAGAGAGAGAGAGAGTGAGCTTTAAAATCTCTTTTTTTTAAATATATATATAATGTGTGTGTGTATGTGTGTGTATGGATATATATATATATATATATATATATATATATATATACACTAACAACACATGAGCACATGCATAGGCACGCAAAAAACAAGCAGACATATTCAAGAAAAAACTGGAATTTATGGGATTGTTTTATAATTCTTTTGTTACAATTGTTTCAATACTACATAGGAAATACATAAATATTAATATTAATATAAAGAATTCATCATATAGTAATATATTAATTATATTCATACATTTTAAAGAATCCATCTGCATTTCATCAGACTGTCTCTGAAAAATATTAAACTCTGGTACTTATTCTACCGTGTTATTTTGCTGAACCGCTAACTTTCAGGGATGTAAACAAGCCAACGCCGGTTCTCACGTGATGGAGGGAGATAAACACAAAGACACACAATCACACACACATTGACAAACACTCACCCACCCACGCACACACACACTCTCACATTGTGTCGAGGATAACTCTGAAGATTACCGGAATGAAATACTGGTGGCATTATCTAACAAAAGCCAACTGGTTTTCTTTTGACATGAAACTTAGTTTGTCACAAGATGCTGAATGTATATATATATTGTGTGTATGTGTTTGTGTGTGTTTGTGTGTGAGTGTGCGAGTGTTTGGAGACCAAAATGTGTGAGTGAGTGTGTGTGTGTGTGTGTGTGTGTGCATATGTGTCTACACATATATGAATATATACGTATACGTGCATATGTGTGTGTGTGTGTATATATATATAATATACATACATGTATGTGTGAATATGTATATATTCATGTGTGTGTGAGTGTGTGTAAGTATTTTGCCAGTATTTCCAAAACGCAGGTTTTCTTTTTTTTTTACTCTTCCTGCAGCTTATTTGCAAATTCATTGAATAAGTGCCAAGTATTCCACAGACACGTGACTTATTAACGTACTTCTAAGGTAGAATTTATGTGATACAATCACTCTTTTCCCTATACATACATATATAAATACAGAGACTTGCAGACAGACAAACATACACACACGTACATACATATATATAAATGTATAAATTACGAGAGTAAAATATAATGAGATTCCTACACTAAAATATATTTTTATATTCACTCCCTGGACAGTAATATTTCTGGTGGAAATATGTATATATAACGAAACATATACACTTCGCCTTCATCAGAGGTGTGAAAGATGATAGGTGAGCACTTTCCGTCTTTATACATCCCCCATCCCTCTCTCTTTCTCTTTGTCTCTCTCTCTATATATATACTCTCGTTTGTTCAGCCTGTCCGTCTGGTTGTCGTTCTATCCATTGATGTGTGTATATGAGGTGTGCGTGTATATATATATATATATATATATATATATATATATATATATATATATATATATATATATATATACACACCTATATATATATATATATATACACACACACACACACTCATATATATATACATAAACCAGGTGGGCACTCTTGCAGGACACCCAAGTACTCAGGTGGTTGTTGTGATGATCGTTAACTAGAAGACAGTTTGGCAGAGTATAGTTGGTTAGAGTTCTCCAAAACAGCAGAGGGTGTCCTGTGTTGAATGCAAACTAAGAGATCTCATGCAATCCCAAAGATTCTTCGTCCGATGGAGTTACACATAATTGCTTAGATGGAAGGATACTCTCACTTAAAATATTGAATAGTGGGATTGAATCAAGAACTGCGTTGTTTCCAGGCAAATATCTTTAACCACAACGACGAAGCGTGCAGTAAATAGGTATTGTCTCTTGATGTTAGATCAGGAAAGTTTCTTGACTCACTTGTAAAGAGAACAAACTTAACTATATATATATATATATATATATATATATATATATATATATATATATATATATATATATACATATATATATATATATATATATATATATATATACATATATATATATATATATATATATATATATATATATATATATATATATATATATATATACAAATACACACATACACACAGCCATCCCATCTTTCAGTGACTCCAGCTTATTGCTAAGGAAAGATTAAATGGTCTTTTGGGAAGGAGAAAGATCAAATCTTCATTGTTAAATGTCCATTGGAACTGCCAAAAGGAATTATCGGAATAAAAGCCGCGTGTTTTATTGGTTACCACAAGAAGTAAAACTGAAGTATTTATTTTCGCATACCAAGTTGCTTCTAAGACAGAGATGCAAATAGAGTTAAGATTCTCAGAGCGGCAATGAAACATTTGTGGAGAAGAGGGACATAGGAATCAGATGAACATGTCGCAATGTGGCTTTCTGTGTGTGTGTGTCAGTACGTGTCTGTATGAATCTTACTCTCTCTCTCTCTCGTTCTCTCTCTCTCTTTCCCGGAATGGAGGAGTGCACATCTATGTTTGTATGTGTATAGTTCAGTTGGTAATACGATTGCGTGCGCGCGTGTGTATGCAGACAGTAACTTCCTCTCTCTCTAACAATTGCCAATTAACTGCGTGTCGTGCCTGACTTACTTACTCAGAGAATGAAGAATCATGTAACGCCCGCTTGGACCGTCAACGTAATTCTTAGTGTCTGGACAACAAACAAAAACATCAAGATATATGTGAAGTTACATTAGTGACAATTGTTAATGAACTTACAAATACTATTTGCACAAAGTCAATGAATATAAACAGATAACACAAATACACACACAGAGACATATCCATATCTCTATATATATATCTGTCTATATATATGTATATATATATATATATATATATATATATATATATATATATATATATATATATATATATATATACATATATATACATATATACATATATATATATATATATATATATATATAATACGTGGGGGCGGGTTAGTTATGAATGTGACTTTAAACTGCATCCGGCATCCAGTAGTGAAGTTGTGACACAGGGGTACAGAATTTTTACAGCTAGTAATATTTCCAGGTTTATATTGACCCATGGTTGTAGCACATGTCAGAGTTCCAGTAATGGGTTAACTTACATGTCACCAACTGAGAGTGAAGGACCATTAGCTCTTGACAAAACTTCCTATGTGCTGTGGATCTTAAAATACATGTATTCATCTGAAGGATACGGTTCTTTTATAATGATATAATGTACTCATTGATCGATTATAAAATTCGTTAGAAATGGTTGTAATGAATTGACACCTACCCATCAATTCTTATACACACACACACACACACACACACACACACACACACACGCACACACATACACAAATGTACATGCATATATATTAATAATTTTCATTTAACTGGACATTAACTACTTATTTAGCCAAATTGATATAACCAGATTAATTTAGTCGTTATTTTCCAAATTGAAATGCATATTAGAGAAATATTTCATTCAACAAAATTTACCGTCAGTAAATGTTTTGAAAGTACCGACAGCTTGATCAATAGAACCACAGAATACATATAGTTCAAATTTACAAACAACAAAAAACGAAGACAAGCAGGCGCATTTGTTTAAACGCTCGAGAATAACATATATATATATATATTTGTGAGTGTGTATACGTTTCTGCCCCCACTATCGCTTGACAACCGATGCTGTTGTGTTTATATACCCGTAACATAGCGGTTCAGCAAAAGAGACCGATATAATAAGTCCTGGGGTCGATTTCTTCGAGTAACACCCTTCAGGCGGTCCTCCAGCCTGGCCGCAGTGAAATTACTGAAAGAGGTGAAGGAGTAAAAGAATAAAAAGAATATGTGTATGTAGATACTACGTATGTGTGTGTGTGTGTGTGTGTGTGTGTGTGTGTGTGTGTGTGTGTGTATGCGCGTATGTAAGTATACATATACATAGTTATATTTTATATATATATTTCTTTTGTGTATATATATATATATATATATCTA
>NC_142944.1:41625685-41628185 GCF_046866305.1 Octopus bimaculoides | reverse complement strand
ATATATATATATATATATATATACATATATATATATATATATATATATATATATATATATATATATGGGAGAATATACAAAAAATAACAACAGACGAGGACAGGTGGTGTAAATAACAAAAGTATATATTAGTATGACGCTCGGGAATACGGAAAGTCTTTGACGTTTCGAGCTACGCTCTTCAACAGAAAGAATACGGAGACAAGGAGAAAAACACGGAGAAAAAAAATTGAATAGTGTTCAGTCAACGGTCAATCATAATAATGGCCGATCATAACAATGACTGACCGGAAGTGAGAAATTCTTATTTCAGGAGAGCTAAGAAAGGGGGAGATAACAAACGGTGATCGGGAACGAGGGGCTGTGTGTGGGAGGTAGACTGCTGGTGATCTTGACGTATATACATATATATATATATATATATATATATATATATATATATATATATATATATATATTGGTGATTATTTGCTTTATTTCTCGGGCAAAATTTACAATTAAGAATAAAAGAATAAAATTATTATTTCATTCCAAAATTGATGAGCTTTGTTTTTAGTGATGACTTGAAATGGTAAATATTTTTTGTAACTGTATTTGCTTGAATAAACATACTTTTCTTTATATTAAGCAATTCATTATAATTACTTTTACGATGTGCCTAAATATAAACCATCGTTATAGATCAGCATTTCTCAACATTTTTCGCGACTTGGCTTCCCTTGGACATTGAAAAAATTTATTTCGGCTCCTCTGTGTTGATGAAAAATTTAATTCAGCTTCTCATGTATCTGAGATAGACCGGCCGCCCATGACAAATCTGACAAAAGGGGAGACCCGCAGAACTACCAGCTCACGAACTGCATCTGAAAGTTGGCGCGCCAATCATGCTGCTAAGGAATTTAGATGCTCCAATAATGTGCAATGGTACGTGGATGATTATCAAAAAATTGTGCTTGAGTTCTGTAGGCAACAATCTTGAATGAACCGGCCGCTGGCTAAGACATACTTATAATTCCCATGCCCCTTTCCCACTCCGATACGACCTACAAGTTTAAACAGATGCAATTTCCCATCAAACTTTGCTTTCCCATCACAATCAACAAGGTGCAGGGACAATCAGTGCAAGCAGTTGGTTTGAATCTGACAGAGCAAGTATTCTCACACGCACAACTGTACGTTGGCTGTCCCCATGCTCTTTCTATTTGTGCACCCGAGGGAAAGACGAAGAATGTTGTCTACCAAGAGGCACTCCAATGATAACAACGGCAACTTCAACTGCTCCAATTTCAACTCTGCAATTTTGTCATCGTCCTGCCAGCCCACGTAAGTCCAGTCTTGCTTTGCTCTCCTTACTAATTCACCATGACATTCTTTTTTTTCTACCAAGATCCGTCGCCCAAACATCACTTCGTATCCACTTCTTCCTCTTTTTTATGCCTTCGTTTCTCTCTTCGCGTCGTTCTCTGACAGGGTGAAACCGGGCTTAGCTGCTAGTTATATATATATCTATATACACACTTGGAAATGGATGCGTGATGTTCAATGAAATAATAATATATGCATATATGGGTACAGAATGTCAGCAATAGTAAACAACACGAAATACGAAAACAAACGATTTAAATACGCAAATAACGAGAGAAAGAAATGGACAATACAAAAGTGACTCTTCATCAGTTATCAGCTTCCCATTTTGAGCAATCAACGACACACACATATGTGTTTTTATATATATAAACAAATATACATACACACATAATTACACACCAAAAAAATACATTTATATGTGTGTGTGTTTATACATTCAACTATCTCCAGCCACCTATACTCTCTCTCTCTCTCTCTCTCTCTCTCTCTCTCTCTCTCTCTCTCTCTCTCTCTCTCTCTCTCTCTCTCTGTTTCTCTGTCTCTGTCTCTGTCTCTCTCTCTCTCTTTCACGCACACAGCCAATCACACATGTGCATACACATACATTTACATATATAACAAGATCTGACGATGATCATGTCCATAATAATGGCACTATCAGTTTAAGAATTATAGCTTCATATCGATCGCACTAACCAAATTTAAACAAATGTATTGTGCAAACTTGATAAAACTATTGCCATTATACCTGATGAGAAGTAGAACAGTTTGTTCTAAAACATAGGGTTTTTGCAGTGACCGTTCTCAGATTAACACGAAAATGACTGAAACAAGTAAAAGAGTAAAAGAGTAAAATTTTGGTTTAGACAAACAAGTATGTTCGTAAGGTAGTTACAAAGACACACAAACATCTATATACCTATACACGTACATAAATTCATATCTATGTATATTTATGTATATATGTGTATGCGTGTATGTATGCATATGAATGTATAGATAAGTACAGGAGTTGGACAAAGTAATGGAAACACCTAGTATCTATAAAATCATTAAAAGCTTGTTTATTTTTATGGTTTTTGATTTATTATTAGTGTTTGTTAATACATTTTGCTAAAATTGCTGTTTCTTT
>NC_142944.1:41610685-41620685 GCF_046866305.1 Octopus bimaculoides | reverse complement strand
GTCATTAGTGGTGATACTAATTATACCCTATGGTTTTCAGTGTTAGTTTTGTGGTTTACGAATGATCCCAAATGTGTGACAATTTCTGCTTTTTTTTTCTATATTCTTATTTCATGTTTTGTTCTTCGATGCTAGCTTTTATTTCAGTTAAATGTAGTTTATGGGAATATAAATGGCTATTGTTTCTCTTTAATTGGATTGCATATTTCTTGAGTTTCATTAGGTTTGTGATCTTTTATGTTGCTTTACGAGTAAATATATTGTTGAATATGCGTACAGTGGAGCTTATATTTTACATTGTACTGTTATTGTTGAATTTATTTTTCAGTAAAACTCGTGAGCTTAGTGAGGCGTGTGCGTGTGCGTGTGTGTGTGCGTGTGTGTGTGTGTGTGTGTGTGTGTGTGTGTGTGTGTGTGTGTGTGTGTGTGTGAATTGCTTTGCACATGGGTTCTCAACCATTTTTTTTTTATCTATGAACCCCTTTGGCGGTGATGATGTTGGAGTTGTAGTGTTATCGTTATTGATGACGACATTGGCGGCGGCGGCAGCAACGATGAGGAGAGGAAGGAAGTAGAGGAGGTAGAAGTGGAAGATAAGCATCAGATCAATATTCATTCAGGTGGCTTAATCAAAGATGCTCCAGCTGTGACCATCCCATCATTTATTCAGACATGGGATATCTGGGACCAATTATTTATCATTATTTTTCCTTGTTCTTGTTTTTGTTGCGGCTTTCTCTCCTTCAACTTCGATCGAGTAGATCTAGCATCAAATCCGTTCTAGCCACGGTCACCCTGCATTTTTTCTCTCCATCATAATGTATCTGAGACTTCATAAATATTTAAGTCCCATTTTTTAAAAACGATAATATATAATACGATTGAGATTTTATTACGATTTCTAACATTTCGTGTGACCAGTTACAGGCCCTTGCATTGATACCCTTTGTCTTTCTGATCTAGGTCACCTCTAGTCTAACAGCTGTGTCATTAAAATATTTCTAAAAGGTATTCATTATTTGTGTAATATAGTGTATTAAGTATTTTCGTCATTCAAACTGCAGCTGTGTGTAATTTGTGAGGAAATATGACTGCTATCTTTTAACAGGTACATAGACAAAGGAGAACGTTTCTTCATTTTGTTATTTTAGGCAAACTATAATTATCTGAACGACAACGATGCTGAAAGTATCTTTTTACCTTTACTTGTTTCAGTCACTGGAATACGGCCACACTGGAATACGGTCACACTGGAATACGGCCACACTGGAATACGGCCACACTGGAATACGGCCACACTGGAATACGGCCACACTGGAATACGGCCACACTGGAATACGGCCACACTGGAATACGGCCACACTGGAATACGGCCACACTGGAATACGGCCACACTGGAATACGGTCACACTGGAATACGGCCACACTGGAATACGGCCACACTGGAATACGGCCACACTGGAGCGTCGCTTCGATGGGTTTAGTCAAACAAATCGACTCCATAACTTTTTTTTTAGATTGTTTCTTATTTTATCAGTCTTTTATCGAAAAATACTAAATTAGCGATGTGTAATCAAACCAACCGGTTGTCAAGCATCAGGCAAGCTGGATAAACACAATGCCGAGCACGATAAAAACTAACATTGGTCTCTTTCTGGAGAATATTCCAACTCTTTAACCTGGAACCAAGAAGTTCAGCTTGCTTTTTCGACAAGTTTAAATCCCACACAAGATCATTCAGATCTCCCTGGCTCAACAAATGTGATGCACTTGAAGAACAGTTAGGGTCAAAGTTCATGTCTTCTGTTTCTTTCTCCACATCTTCATCACTTGACTCGTCAGTGTCATTTTCTTTCAAGAGACAGGTACAGGTAAGTGTTGATTGTGAAGTGCTGGTTTCGTAGCAGACTGTAAATTAGGATATTTTACAGTATGCTTGGATTTTGATGTTATACCTTGTATATTCGTCATGCAGAAGTAGCTATCTGAAGTGTGATATTTGACCTCTCTTCAAATCATAGGGATAGCAAAAGGCATGAACCATAAGGATGACAAAAGGCGTATGGCATGAATCTTTGGCCCAGAAAGTGAGAAGCCCGACAGAGGTTACACAACACACATAAGGGGGTCCATCCTGGTCACCAGCTTTACTGTCAAAATAATGCTCATAGCACTTTTTAACCAATGGCATGAAACGCCGTCTTTGTGACTTGAATGTTAAGTCAAGGCAAATATAGCAAAAGTTGTTTGCGATGTTTATTGAATGGAATATGTGAACTTAGTGCACAACCGCGCGCCTAACAGTACTGACAAAACATCTATGACTCATCGACTCAGTGTTGCCAAGCTTCGGTATCTCATTAACTTAGTTAGCTAGACTTATGATTTCACTAGGTTAATTCTATTCATAAACATTTCTATTAGGAGTATTTCTTGAACCGTTAGCTTCGCATTTCAACAGCTTAACTGAAATTTAGCCCACGTAACAGGAACTGAGAGGGATATCGTGGAACAGAAACTGTGGGTGATAGAGACATTATTTTTGAATTCTGCATGCAAAAGCATAAGGTACAGGTATTCTTTTTCTTGGGAAAATTTTTTTGTTGACCAGTGTAATCACCTGATGCTTATGAAGAAATATAGGAGAATGTAACAAAATATCTTCTACAAAAATCTCTCATGTTTTGTTTTCTATGTAAATCTAAAAATGGATACGATTACAAAATTACAAGACACGAACGGAAATACTCATGGAGTTCTTAATACTGGTTATTTATCACGCGATTTAATGTTAACTTATTCTATACTAATATGCGAGCGTGGGTATATCTACGCATATATATGTACTCACATATATAATCATACATGCATCCCGCGTGCGCCCGCATACGTACTCGCTCACTCACTCACTCACATACATACACACATACACACACATACACACACACATACATACATAGAAAGGAGTGCTGAAAAGTTCTTGGTTTAAGGGTATCGGGAAAGATTTGGTTGGAGGCCCAATCTCCTGAGTTCTTTTACAGGGCTTAGAAAAACTGAAGGACCGGGGCGGGGTATGTTCGATAAAATCATAATTAACTGATCCTCTGGTAGCTTCTTTTACCCAAAGCCAGCAACTTTTCAGCACTCCCTTCTACTAATGTGTCCTTCCTTGCTGATCATATTGTTTACTTCCAGGTCAGCCCTGATCCAACAGACCTACGATCGAAGATGTTCCATCTTTGGCTGTCCCATCTTTTCATTCAGGCGTAGTGTATCTCGGGCTACATTATCTAATGTATAGTAGTTAGTCTTAGAACCTATAGTGGTTGTTATTGTTGTTGTTTTGTCTCATAAAGATTTTCAATCGTTAGATGTCTAATCAGAGATATTTCAATCGTGACCATCCCGTCTTAACATGCAAAATGTTTATTAAGACCACATTATCTAATATCATTTTTCTGTATTAAATATGGTGTTACATGGAAGATATTTGGCTGCTGTTTCTTGTAAGTCAAGTAGCCATGTAGAGACGCAATCGTCAGTTTGCAGTCAACCGTGACAAGACCGTAAGATAGAAGGGTCCTTCAAACGTTTAATAATCAGAAGTGGGTGGTGATGCGTGACAGTTTAGGAGTTTGAGTGACGGCGAGTCAGAGATATAATGACAAGTAGGAATTTTTAGGTTTATGACTCGGTGGTGGTTACTATCGGTGGTGGTGAGATGGTTATGGTAACTGGTAATGGCGGTGCTGGTGGTGCTGATGCTCATGCCGGTGGTGGTGTTGGTGATGGTAGTAATAGAAGTAGTTGTGGTGGTGATAATGATTATGACGATGCTGTTGCTTGTGGTGGTGGAGCTGCTGCTACAGGGTCTGTTTGTGGTGTGGTGGTAGCCATTGTCGTTGCCATGCTAACAGTATTGCTGCTGCTGCTCCCACTGCAGCTGCTGCCGTTACTGCAGCCACTGCATCCAGTGAGAAGGATGTTCATACACGCTGACCTACAAACCTCCCTCTCTGACTTTCCCAGTCTGTCCTACTACACCCAACAGGAACTTCGAAACACTTAGTTTAGAATAGGGGAAGCTGATGAAGGAAATGTTCTCTATGTGGCCTGTCTCTTTTCCTGTGTGTTCCTACCGTTGTCCGAAAAAAAGTTTGTTTTCCGTGCTTTGTTTATGTTCTGTTTTTCATTTTGTCCACGTTTTTTTTTTTTTTGTGACGTCCTGTACCCAGATATGCATCTATATATACATGTAGATGTAGGCGTAGGAGTGGCTTGTGAACTTAGCGGTCAGGTGAGCCCTTAAATGCAAAACAAGGTGGAAAAAATAGTACTCGAATACCAAAGGTAGACTACATTCAGTTTTCATCACAACAGTCCGTCGAAACAAACCATAAGAGACTGGGCTCAAAAGAGGATTGCCAATTTTACCCTTTATTTCTTTGCTTTATAGCGATGCACAGGCAGAATCGTTAGCACACCGGGCAAAATACTTAGTGGCATTTCGTCTGTCTTTACCTTCTAGGTTCAAATTCCGTCAAAGGTGGACTTTACCCTTTCGTCTTTGAAAGTCAATAAAAAAAAGTGCCAGCCTAGTTCGGAAGTCGGTGTTAACTTTCCCTTCCATTCAAAAATATTAAGTTTCTGCCAGAATTTGAAACCATGTATTTACTGACTCACAGCAAACGATCATTTGGCACAGGCGTTAGATTATTGGATGAAAACTGTATTTATTCTTACGCCGTATGACCTCAGATCAAATCCTGCCGTGGTCACCTTTAACTTTTATTGTTTCGAATCAATAAAATATCACCGTTGTCACTTGGGGAGACTACGAAATCAATGCAGATAAAATCCATTAATATTAAATATTATGTAAATTGGAAACACAGATTTACATATGTAATATATTATAGTACTTAGTTCTATTGATAACTTACTTATGCGTTAATAATGTATTGTGTAGTTTTGTATAGTATTACAGAATACATCTATAGATATTAGTCAACAACTCTACAACTATCTTTGGATATATATAAAGTACGCGCTCTAAACCAATACCAATTGTCTGCCTGTTCCTACATATAGGCGTATGCAGGATTGTGTGGTAAGGAACTTGCTTCCCAACCACATGGTTCCGGGTTCAGTCCCACTGTGTGGCACCTTGAGTAAGTGTATTCTGCTATGGCCTCGGGCTAACCAAAGCCTTGTGAGTGTTTTTGGTGGACGGAAACCGAAAGCCCGTCGTGTATATATATATATATATAAACATATGTGTGTGTGTGTGTGTCTGTGTTTGTTCCCCATCACTACTTGACAACTGGTGATGGTGTGTTTACGTTCCCGTAACTTAGCTTTTCGGCAAAAGAAACCGAAAGAATAAGTACCAGGCTTTAAAAAAAATAACAAGCTCTGCGGTCGATCCATTCGACTGAAAAAAAAGATCATCAAGGCGGTGCCCCAGCATGGCCGCAGTCTAATGACTGAAACAAGTAAAAGACAAACGATTAATGATACAGGTTTTATTTCGAATCTCACTCATGTTGACTTTGTCTTTGACACACGGAATGCTCATATAAAATGAACACCTGACAACGACCTACACTCCATATAATAGACTAAAACTTTTACAGTAATGCCTCAGCGTGGCCACACTCAACTACCTGAAACCAGTAAAAGAATAAAACGTCTAAATGATCTACATGATGTAGCCCATTGTCATATCAAATGAGGTGGCCACCCAACACCAACTATACATCATTGTGTTCTTGGTTGATATCAAGTCAGTGGGCTACAACTGTAAGTAGCAGCAATAAATCTGCTAAGATCGAGACGTCTGATTCAGTTTGTGACATAGACAAGTCGTAAATACACTATAAAACAAAATATGACCTGCTCTAGTCTTAGAACAAAATTCTGTTGCCGATTCATAGTTAGGTATCATATGGCAAAAAAGTTTGTAAGATACAGCGGGTATGAGAAGAATATCTGCCGTCAACATGTGTGTATGTGTGTGTATTTAGAGTTTTGTAAATTTTTATTGTTTCCTAGTATTGATGTAGTGGCTCCGGGGGTTAGTCGATGGCCTGATGTCCCCTCCCCACACCTCACACCCTGACACCATCCAATTTGTTTATTGCAACTTCAGTGTTATATAGTTTTATGGTTTAGTCGGTGGAAGAGGCAGGAAGCATCCATGACCTTTTGTAGGAAAGGAAAAAAAGGAGAAGGATGTGGAAGGAGGAAGGAGGACAGTGAAGGAGGATACCTCAACAACTGGAGTGAAGTTGTATGAAATAGTGCATCAATAATGTATTAGATTATATTTTACTTAGACCCGAGATCGGGTCCGAAAACTTACTGCCTAAGGGCCGGGTAGATTTGTTAAAACAGATTCAGACTACCAAAATCCATAAGCATGAGCAGTCTAACCACTCTGTCGATTTACTTACTTTCACTTTGATTCGTTTATTCATAAACAGGGTGGGACAATTTTTTTTTTCAATACGCAACCGGGACAGGAAAAAATAACTGTTTTAACGCTCTCAAAACCATCTGTCTATCTATCTATCTGCCTGTCTTTCTATCTATCTATCTATCTATCTATCTATCTATCTATCTATCTATCTACCTATCAAACACACACACACACACACACACACACACTCACACACGCGCACACACACACACACACACACACACACACACACACACACACACACACACACACACACACACACACACACACACATATAAAGTCGAAGACTGAAAGTTAGGGTATTATATTTCATTCTTAAGTTTGGAGCATTTCGGCATTACATGGATTATACATATCATGAATATAATATAAATTTCTATAATGCTTTCAAATTTTGGGACAAGGCTAGCAATTTTGAGGGAGTCAATTTCATTGGAACTTATTTTAACGACTCGAAAAGATGAAAGGCTAAGTTGATTTTGGCGGAACTTGAACTCAGAGCGTAAAGGCGGGCGAAATTCCGCTAAGCTTGTTGCCCGGCGTGCTGACAATTCTGCCAGTTTGCCACCTTTTAATGAATTCCTAATACTCTTTTCTACTCTGGGCATAAGGCCCGACATTTTTGGGGAAGGGCTAGTCGATTAGATCGACCCTAGTACGCAACTGGTACTCCAGCATGGCCGCAGTCAAATGACTGAAACAAATAAAAGAATAAAAGCATGTATATATATATATATATATACATACATTCTTTTATTTTTTTATAAACAAACATGTCAATAAACATAAACACCATTAAATATACATGGCAGATACACACATGTATGTTTGAAACAGTGATGTATGTATGTATGCTTGTGTGTGTATAAAGTGTGTGTACGTATATACATACATATATACTCATTTACTGTTTTACTTGTTTCAGTCATTTGATTGCGGCCATGCTGGAGCACCGCCTTTATAGTCGAGCAAATCGACCCAACAGCTTATTCTTTATAAGCTAAGTACGTATTCTATCGGTTTCTTATGCCGAACCGCTAAGTTACGGGGACGCAAACACACCACCATGGATTGTCAAGCGATGTTGGGGGGACAAACAGACACACAAACACACATACGCGCTCTCTCTCTCTCTCTCTCTCTCTCTCTCTCTCACACACACACACACACACACACATATTTTGTACGACGGACTTCTTCTAGTTTCCGTCTACCAAATCCACTCCCAAAGCTTTGGTTGGTGTGAGGCTATAGTAGAAGACACTTGCCGAAGGTGCCACGCAGTGGAAATGAACTCAGAACCGTGTGGTTGGTAAGCAAGCTACTTTATTTCATAAATATTTGCCATAAAAGCATTACAAAGAAGGGACGAACAAGGACAGACAAACATAAAAGAGTGAAGTAGCTGTATCGATTAAATATTTACAATTTTAAATATACGATAAAAATTGGATTATATTTACAATGTTCGATTAAAGCATTGCTCATTACAGATGCAATTTGTAATGGCTTTCCTGAAGGATAGGCATCCGACCACCAGGGTTGACCCCTTGCTTTTTCTTTCACTTGTTTTTGGCTACCACTTACCTGGGGCCAAACACTCCCAGCTTCCTCGCCACAGGTTTCCATCTTCTCATGAATCTGTCTCGTGACAGGTACCTCTTCTCCAGCCTGATCTTGGGGAGACCCTGGGCTACGATGAATATAAGTTGACCAACCTGTTCAGAACTTTCGGGCCGGGGTATCTGGACAATTACCAGAAATCCCTGGCTTGGCAGTACTTCCGTGCGGCGTTACCTGTTCGTGATAAACTGTCAAGGCACGGAAGTGCCGTATCGCCGACATGTCCGAGGTGCGGGCGGGCGGGACAGGGAAACCGTCTTGCACGCATTCGTGGAATGTCCGGAATTGACGAGACTGATAGTTTTCGCAGAACAACTGTTGTGATCGATGAGAAGAGTACAGCTATCAGCTGAGCCTATTATCAAGATTGTGCCGCCTCCTTCCCTCAACAGGGAAAGGAAGGCTTGCTTTTCCTGCATAGTAGCCATACTGAAAGAAACAGTATGGAAGACGCGTGTATGAGGCATAGTGACGGATACCTTTGTATCTGGCCAGGGGTTAGTTAACTTTTTTTGTTACCACCTCAGTAGTAAGATCAGGCTGGAGAAGAGGTACAGATACAGCTACTTCGCCCCTTTTATGTTTGTCTGTCCTTGTTCGTCCCCTCTTTGTAATGACATTATGGCAAATATTTATGAAATAAAGTAGCTTGCTTACCAAGCACATGGTTCCGGGTTCAGTTTCATGCATGTGTGTACTAAATACATACATATATAGACACATACATACATACATATATATATACATACACATACATATATATATATATATATATATATATATATATACCGGAGTAAGCACATAAATGTGCAACAAGGTGGAAAAAAGAGTACTCAAATACCAGAGATAGAGTAATATGCTTTATTTAAAAGCAGCAGAAATATAACAAAAAACTGTTACTCGGAGTAAGTTCTTTTTTTTGTTATATTTCTGCTGCTTTTAAATAAAGTATATATATATATATATATATATATATAATCTGTATGTATCTACACACACGCACACACTTTATACACACAAAAACATACATCAGTGTTTCAAATATACATGTGTGTATCTGCCATGTATATTTAATGGTGTTTATGTTTATTGACATGTTTGTTTATAAGCGTCCGTTGTTACAACTCGCTATTTTTTCTTCTCGTAAGATGTATGTGTATCTATATGAGTGTATCTATATGTTTGTGCGTGTGTGTGTGTGTGTGTGTGTGGGTGTGTGTGGGCGTGCGTACACGTCACGTTAATGTCTTGGGAAAAAATGAACCTTATAACGGGTTCGTTTGTGTATCTCAGAGTGCACACATCCTGGGAAACTGAAGGAATACACGATCGTAAATAAGTTAGATGTGACCGCTGACCGCTGACCTAGGTATATAAAACCACCACCACCACAACAACAACAACAACAAACACAATGATAACAACGGCAATGACAACTATTTGTTTCCTTAAGTGCCAATTCTCTATCACATCATATGACCCACCTCTTGTCTTTCCTTCGTTCCTCCTTCTTTTCTTTCCCCATCATCCTATTTTGTATGTATGTATGTGTGTGTGTATATATCCACACACACTCTCTCTCTCTCTCTCTCTCTCTCTCTCTCTCACACACACACACGTACACGCTTATATATATTGCAGTCTTGGTAAATATCTTTCAAGATAATGTGGTTTGATATCAAAATACTTAAACCTTGTCTTCCGTTATCGGATTGAAAGATTTCGTAAAGCTATCAAATAACAATATGACAACAATGACTTGTAAATATGTCGTTAGAAATAGTTTTAAGGAATTACATTTTTTTTTATTAACCCAAATAAGACTTGGTGCAACAGACCTATAATAATAATCCGGCCGTGACCATTTCTTTTATTATAAAAACAAGTGTCTCTATG
>NC_142944.1:41593185-41605685 GCF_046866305.1 Octopus bimaculoides | reverse complement strand
AAACGCCTCGTCAGTTAGAAAACAGGTGGCAAATTCTGCAAGCCCAACATAACGGTCATCATCGAAGCTACAGAAGGAAATATCGAATAACTGAGAATGAATAAAGCTATCTTAACTAAATAATTGAAGCACACCATTTACATCAGAAAACAAGTGCTCAATGTTAACTGGCTAGTTAAGCACTGCCAAACGACACATGTCCCATATTGTAAGCACCACATCTCTGCAAAGATGGGGATTCCATTCACACAACTCTACTTTTGCTAAGGGGTCCTAATACCCGAAATTTTGAAATATTAGATTTCAACATGGAACATTATGTTCCATGTTTTCACACTTAAATCCAACTGGAAATGTAGTAAAAATTTTAATACATCGATACAGGCGTGAAGAACACATGCACACTACAGGTACACACACATCTATGCATATGTGTGGGCGTGCTTGTGTATGTGAGTATATACATATGTGTATAGTTCTGGGTTCAGTCCCACTACGTGGCACCTTGGACATGTGTATTCTACTATAGGCTTTGCCTACACAAAGCCTTGTGAATGGATTTGGTAGATGAAAACTGAAAGCTGCCCGTCGTATATATATATATATATATATATATATATATATATATATAATAAAGTAGGGTGACAAATCCAGGTAGAAGGATTTGGTTCTGACCACACATAGTATTAATTCTAGAGAAAATACATATATATATATTTGTGTGTGTGTGTGTGTATGTGTGTGTGTGTGTGTGTGTGTGTGTGTGTTTGTGTGCGTGTGTGTGTGTGTGTGTGTGTGTGTGTGTGTGTGTGTGTGTGTGTGTGTGTGTGTGCGTGCGCGTGTTTGTTCCTTCACTATCGCTTGAAAACCGATGCTGGTGTATTTATGTCGCCGTAACTTAGCTGTATGGCAGAATAAACCGATAGAATAAATACTAGACTCACAAAAAATAGGTCCTAGAGTCTATTTCTTCGACTAAAATCCTTAAAGGCGGTACTCCAACATGGCTGCAGTTAAGTGACTGAAACAAGTAAAAGAAGATACATATTTTATATATATATATATATATATATATATATATATAGAGAGAGAGAGAGAGAGAGAGAGACAGACAGACAGACAGACAGACAGACAGACAGACAGACAGACAGACAGACAGACAGACAGACAGTTACATAGGTGTACATATACGGTGTGTGTATTTGTGTGTGTGCGTGAGCATGCATGCCTTCAGGTAATGTGTACCCAGTTTTCAAACATCGATACAGGCGTCTACCCAAGTTTTACTTATGGCGTTTTGGCTGAGTTGTGATTATAGTAAAAAAGAGTAGTCCGAGGTGCCATTAATTAATCACGAATTAGGATCCATATGATTGGGGAGTGAACTTTTTTAACCGCATGGCCATCGATATGTCCAATGCAGTATTTCATTTACAAACAAAACTCTAATAAATGAAAATATAAAGAAAATCTTAATCAATTGTCCTGTAAGAATACGACTATAAACATCCAAAATAAAATGTTTTAAACACAAATAGATAAATAAAAATAAAATAACGTCCCTATTGAATGTTTAATATTTTAAAAGCGACTACCTTCAGCTGTATTTCATTTGTAACACAATTAAATTTAGTTTTTATTTTCTTTTTTCATGATTGTATAACGACGGCGTGGCTTGGCTCTAATCACTTAAATGGTTTGGGGATTTCATTTTTTCACTACTGTTATAGAATATGTAGTAATGTGTGGCTTGGTGGTTTAATCACTTAAAAGTGTTTCTTTTAGTTGTTCCTATTTATTCAAAGAAATCATCAATGAAACATGCTGACAATAGGAAAAAGAAACAATGAATAGTGCCACCATTTTTGAGTGTAAGATACTATGGTAATTTATACGGGCGAATTCTTGACTTCTTAATCTCACAGAATTGCCTGATATTGTTTTAGATGTTAAATGCTGAAATTGTATTGAAGTCGTAAATTTCATTTTTCCAGTTCGGGAAAATATATTTTTGATGTGTTTTGTAGCAATAATAATTAAAATAATTGCTCCCGATTCAGGCACAAGGCCAGCACACTTAAGTGGGGGATGTAGACGATACCATCGACACTACTACTTAATTAGTAGCATCTTTTATTGAGAGATGTTAGCCTAAGTTGACCTCGGCAGGATCTGACCTCAGAAAGTGAAGACCTCAACGAAATACAGCAAACCATTTTACCAATTCACCGCCTTGACAGCAACAATAAAAACTACCTCAAATTTTGACACAAGGTCAACATTTCTAAGTAGAGGTGGTAAGTCTATTACATCGACTCCAGTGTTCTACTGTTATTTTATTTTAACGACATCGAAAGAATGAAAGGCAAAATACACCCCTGTGGCATGCTCCTCAGGCCGCCCCTTGAGTCCACCTCTGATAGCGTATAACAGAGATCACTCAATTTTACATAGGACACCATTCCAAGGCAGGGTTGCTCAAAAACACAACGCACTGTCCGGTCCAGGAATGGAAACCACGAGCTTCCGATCGTGAGTGCAATACCTTAACCACTAAGCCACGCGCCTTCAAGTGTATTATCTGGAATGCCAAAATCTGCCTCCTTTCCTAAAAAAAAACAAAAAGTACAGGTGTTAATATATATAGACAAGTAAAGTTTTGAAGATAGTGCTCTAACATGGCCGTTATCCAATAACAGAAACCAGTAAAAGAATATAAAAATCACGAAGAAATCGTTGATTTAAACCAAATTTATATCAATCACCTTTGGTAAAATATATTTAGTAAAGAAAATATCAGGAAATGCAACTAATACCTTGATTAATCAAATTCTACATAGATTAAACAGTAAGAACTAAAGGAAAATACCTAGTACACGATCTGACTGAAAAGCAAATTGTGAAATCGGAGCTAATATGCTTAATGTAATAAGCTAAGAAATTTTAATTAAGAATAAATTCATTAGCTTAATAATCAGCTCTGTTCCAGAAAGGCAGGTGACTCAACTCCCAAATTTCAATTAATTTAGATTAATTAAAAATAACATGTGGGCAATGCCGTCGCTTATTTTTATTTGCTTTTTTTTTATTTATGAAAACCCATTAAAGCTGCAAGTTTTTAGCACTCAAAAAACTTTACCCGCATAATTTATGAAAATTAAAAGCAAGACGCGCGCACACACACACACACACACACACACACACACACACACAGGTACATACACACTTACAAAGACACACGTGCACACACACACACACGCACATACATACATAGAAGACACGCTTTTTGTTTTATTTTACATCTTTCAACAATATTTGTTATACTTCTTTAAGTGTCTAGTATCCAAAAGGAAAAAAAAAGAATAAAAATATAACAATGAGAAAACCCAAACTGCAATGGAGAAGAGAAGGGAAGACTGAGATATCAAGTTAGCTAACTCAACACAACTCCATCGCCATGCCTCCTACTTTCAACGAAATACAATATTGTTTATTTAGAGAACTGAATGATAAATGCGTCGTATATTTAATGAGACAATTTAATTAACTAAATAAAATTGTTTTATTATTGCTGATAGATTGAATGTAGGCGTGGTCATATGGTTAACAGAAAACAATTTATTTCGTTACCATGCTGCTATGGGTTCGATCCTACGGCACCCAAATCATCAAATGATATGGCAGAGATCATGAGAATCGAGCGAATTAAATGGTATTGTTAAACCTGGTTCTTTGAAATCTGAGTTCTAAACTCACTGAGGTCATCCTCCTGCAGTCAACAAAATATGGTAATAGGCTGGTAGAATTGTTAGAGCATCATACAGTTTGTTTTGTGGTGCTGTTTCTAGTTGTAGTGTTCTAAGTTCAAACCCGGTTGTATTCTACTTGGATTAATTCTCCGGTGTTGCACTGGTCGACTAACACTCTAGAATAAGACTAGCAATTGGTTAACTTCAGAAGAATCCACTCTGCAGCAAACATACGGCCACTGCTCAAAACATTAGAGATGAAACTGAAATTCATTTGATGGAGAACGTTCAAAATGTATATTAAATGGATTGCATTTAGGGTTGAATATTTAAACGGGTGTACTGCTTAAGAATGTAAAACAATAGCCCCAAAATATAACCGAGAGATTTTGTCGAGGGGGTTTTGTCCTAGGGGGCTTTTGTCCGGATCCCGCTGTTTAACTACATACTCCAAACTCATTCTAAGTACCATTTGGCGGTACTGTCCGCAATAGGGCATTCAAGGGAGCAGCTTATTATTGCAGACATGGCAGGTGTAGATGTCTCTCATATCACACTCAACCGACGGGAATAAATGATTCATAGGATAATATAGTTTCTGGTATATATATATATATATATATATATATATATATATATTAAAACATAGGGTAAAAAATCATATATTAATTAATATCGATTAATTACCAGGAAGCTAGCACATTTAAAGAATCAGAGAGATTCAGAAACAATATCTGCAATCTCAGGGGATTAAAGTATATTTTTATATATAACGTTGACCACTAACGTGGACATTCAATGTGCTAGAAATAGATCACATCTTGTGTCTACTAAGACCTAAATTGTTCTCAAAACGAAATTTAGCGGAATACCAAAGCGTAAGCGTGCAAGACATTTAAAATTACCGAAAAAAAATCAGTATTAAACAGGGGCCGGTTTCGAAATTAACAATCTTACCGATTGTCTGTTTCTCTTCAGCCTGATCCATAATGTAACCATAATCCTCAGAACCCTATACAAAGTTGTCCACCGTCATAGGTGCACGTGTATGTGGTTCTGTTAATTACAGCTTAATGGTAAAATTCACAAGTCTTCATTTTGGCGCGCTAATTCCAGGAATATGTCTGCAGAAAATATTTACTGCGTCGCATATATCCAGTTTGAGAACTTGGTTATGGTTAATAAATTAAAACATAGGGTAAAAAATCATATATTAATTAATATCGATTAATTACCAGGAAGCTAGCACATTTAAAGAATCAAAGAGATTCAGAAACAATATCTGCAATCTCAGAACAATTTAGGTTTTAGTAGACACAAGATGTGATCTATTTCTAGCACGTTGAATATATATATATATACATACATACATACATACATACATACATACATACTTTGTCTCTTATATGTAATTACACATTATTCTAAATCTTGTATGACTCTATTTCTGTCTATCAGCCCCTTCACCCTTATTCGTTCATTCCACTGTTCGTTCTTTCGTTTCCGCCACGAGATACTTTTCGCCTGCATGTCTTGTTTTAATTTTTCTGGGTGCTAATATATTACATAATTTTCTGTGCTTTTTCTCTTTGCCAATATTTTCACATAATTTTCATTTCAAATGTTTTTGGGACACATTGACACAGATAGCTGGATTTATGATTTCACTAGGTTAATTCTACTCATAAACATATTAGGGGTATTTCTTAAACCGTTCGCTTCACATTTCAATACCTTAACTGAAATTTAGTCCACGTAACAGGAACTGAGAGAGATATCGTGGAACAGAGAAACTGTGGGTGATACAAATAATTTGCCATTATTTTTGAATTATGCATGCTAAAACGTATAAGATAAAGGTATTCTTTTCCTTGGGACAAATTCTTTGTTGACCAGTGTTATTCTTATCGTAGTTTACAAATTCAAGCATAAAAACGTTACACAACTTTGGAGTTTTGGAGACAGACGTTCCCTTTTCCCACACACATGCACTTATATATTAATAATGTACATAAATACATGGCAGGTATACATGATACTGAAATATGTATAAAGTAAACACATGCAGACAAATATATTAATATAACCAATTTTAAAAAATGATAAAACCATTCAATCAATGAAGAGACAAAAGAAACTGTAAGATGATACATGTTGATTTTATTAAGCATTTCTGTTTATTTAGAAACCTACAATGAAATTAGTTGCTTCTGTTTATTGAGAAACCTACAATGAACAAGTCAGACGCTAAACTATAAATTTCACAGGGTACAAACTTAAAGTTGACACCGCTCCGCTAAACGCAGAAAATTTCTGACTCGCTATTGGCTAAAAATAACCAGTTTTTCGATTTTTAAATTTCTGTAACATTTTTCTCGAATTCTTTTCTCCACAACGTCATACCTTCAAAGCAATGAGACTGGAAGGCTACATTATTCTAGCCGATTTTCAGATTCTTTTTTACTTCCTTTTAAACAATGAATATTTTGCACATGAAGAAACTAGTCCCTACCACTTAACAGCCATTTGCGTTAAGCTAATACATCTGTTTGTTGTTTACACACCAGTCTTCGTCTTTTTTTTTTTTTGTAAATTCTAACTGTATATATATATATTCGTTGAATTGACATCTGCGTGTGTGTATGTGTATGTATAATTATGCGTACATATACATACATATATGCATGTATATATATATATGTATGTATGTATATGTACGTATACCTATACATACATACTTATATATATACGATAGGCTTCTTTCAGTTTCCATCAACCAAATCCACTCACAGGGTTCTGGTTGGCCCGAGGCTATAGTAGAAAGTACCACGCAGTGGAACTGAACCTTGAACCATGTGGTAGAGAAGCAAGCTTTTTGCCACCACAGCTGTAGGCATTTATGTATGTGCATATGCATGTTTATACACACACACACACATATTTATATGCGTATATATATATATGAACACACACACACGCATATATATATATATATATATATATATATATATATATATATATATGCACACACGTACGCAGTGACCTTCTACACACATACACACAAAGTTAGAAACACCCACATATTTTATTTTTAAAGTGAAACGCAGTAATAATATATTTGTTGACAGAATGAACGTGAAGAAAGACACATTGTAATAGATAGTCTAGCAGTTTCCCCGGATGTCGGAATTTAATTGGTTACAAACATTACTAGTAGACACTGAATAGAAACTGATAAAAAATAACTACCACCACCACCACCACCCTCTCACTATCCTTCTTCCTCCCCTTCTCTCATTCTCTCTCCCACTCTCTTTCTCATATGTAAGGAAGGGAATCTAATATCTATGTAGTTTTCTATCCATAAATCTTTAACAGTTAGAATATCACAGAATTTCCCGCCATATTGTTTTAATTAGAAACTTGCGCCTTCTCCAAAGGTCAGCTTTACCACGACCTTTGTCAGATAATAAATGGTTTTGTTTTTTCTTTTCTTAGACATTCTAAGATAAGGCAAAATGTTTCTTGACTATTTAATGTTTATTTCAAACATGGCATTCGCAAAACTGATGTGATTATTTTTATTTAGAAAGAAAAACACATTTGTACTTTGCTGTGGCTGTTTTGTTCGGCATGTGTGTTCGTGTGTGTGTGTGTGTGTGTGTGTGTGTGTATTAGTAAGCAATGAGACGCTTAGAACATTCTGTCAGACATGGTGTTCAAGCTCTTTGGCTAAATGTGTTCTGCCACAGCTGAAAATCTGTGTTAACATATTTAATTCAATTCCCATTAAATATGTTAACTAGAAACAATTATGTGGCGACGAACAAATATTATCGTAACCAGTCACTTTAGCTCTGCGTGTTTAATTTGTATGAAGGAAAATGTAGTATTATATACATACGTGTGTGTGTGTGTGTGTGTGTGTGTGTGTGTGTGTGTGTGTGTGTGTGTGTGTATACATATATACATATATATTTGTATGTAAAATTTATTAATAAGGGTAGAAATTGATATTTTTTATTTAGTATTTTTTCATTTGTCTTGCCCTTTTACAGTCTGTTGTGTCGCTAAATTTTTACTGAGAACATATTTTTGGTGGTTAGATGATTCGGCATCTATTTCTAGCATATAGGAGTCCACTTTTGCTGGTCATTCCTCTTATTTTTGTATATATTTGTATGTATAGATATATATATACATATATCCTTGTGTGTGTGTGTGTGTGTGTGTGTGTGTGTGTGTGTGTGTGTGTGTGTGTGTGTGTGTGTGTGTATGCTCGCGTGATCGTGCGTATTTGAGGATGTCTGTATGAATGTATTTGTGTGTGGAGGCGCGTCGTATAATGGTCGGGGTGTTACAGTCATCATGGTCGTAAGTTTGTGATTTCGATTCATGAAACAGGGCAACGCGTTACATCAGTTCACTGCTGGAGGAGTAAGTCGTTTGCACCGACCTCAATGTTCAACTGGTATTTATTTTATCGACTCCAGAAGGATGAAAGGCAAAGCTGAACTCAGAATGTAAAGACGGATGAAATACCGCTAAGCATTTTAACCGACATACTAAAGATTCCAGCTCGCCGCCTAAATAGGCACTAACATTGATTACTACACTACATACATTAGATAATGTAACCCTATATACACTATGTCTGAATACACACTTGATTATATATATTCTTAAACAACAATACTATATTGCATTATGTAGTCGTCATTGCTTCGATGATCACAGTTAACCAGACTTTTCTACTCTCTCTTTTTCTCTCTGTCTCTCTCTCTCTCTCTCTCTCTCTCTATATATATATATATATATATATATATATATATATATATGTGTGTGTGTGTGTGTGTGCGTATGTGTGTGCGTGTGTGAGTGTGTATGTGTGTATGTATGTATGTATGTCTACAGTCTGAATAAAAGATGGCATTGATGGTAATAAATGATACGGTTGATCTGGGTCAGAATTTACCTTGGACTAAACAACGTTGATCTTACAATGCGCTACAACAGATCTAACGCAATATATGAACTAAAGGGATTATGTGTTAGTAAACATTGATTGTCGTAGTTCTTTTTTGAAGGATGGAGATAACCATAATCATTTGTTTCAAATGCTAGCACAAGGCCAGCGATTTCGGGATAGGGGTTTACATCAACCACAGTACTCAGCTGGTACTTATTTTATCGACCCCCCCCCCCCAAAGGATATAAGACAAAGTCGACCCCGGCGGAATTTGAACTCAAGACGTAAAGGCATACGAAATGCCGCTAAGCATTCTGCCAACTCGCTGCATTGTGCCAAGCGCCCTTTCTCGGTCTACGTTTGATCCAGGATTGCAGCTCTGTTAAAGAAACGAGCTGCGGAAAATCGCGTCTGACGAACGGTGACCACACCTGTTCACCGTCCAGGAAACGCTTGAGATGTCGTAGCCTGAGCGCATGTTTGCACATCAGCAACCACGGCATGCCAAGGCCTCCGTTCAGCGGCTGTTGACAGCAGATGGAGCGCCTGACCAGTGGTACCTGACCCTTCCACAAAAAGTTGAAGAGCAAGCGTACCGTCTTGGTTAACCAGCGGTCGGGACAAAGTATCGTTGTTGTTATGATAATGTTTTGATTTTGTTTTGTGCTCGTACAAGCTGAATCCTTATGTTGAAATTAGAAAGAATTAATATTATTTAACACAGGGAAATGTAACAAATTGTCAGCTGTTAACAACTAGTGAAGTAAGGCAACGTTCTTTATTCAGATTTCAAGAATTCTGCGAAGGATTCGTGCAGTTCCAAGCAACACAGTTTTGTGTAGATGTTCTACCTTCATATTTACTCCTGTTTTTTTTTTCAATCCAGTTTGTGACCTTGGCACTTATATAATAACATATATTACACTCACCTTCTTCAATGACTACACATTTTTTTATTTCCCACTCTAAATCATATCTAACTTGCTTGTCTTCTCTTTCCAATATTGCCATCACCAGGGCATGCGATATCATTATAGAGGTGTTTTTCTCTTTATTCAAAACAATTATTATTATAGTAGTAGTAGAAGTTGTTGTTGCTGGTATTATTGTTATTTACTGCACTTACCGTATGCCACCCGATATGCCTTGTGTATGTGCAGCATTTTGTTTATGGTTGTAACCTGTATAACTAAAAGTGCTAAATATAATCAAAGGGGATATAATTCAAAGTGGCAAAAAATATATTTACGAATTTATTGTGTGTCCCTCGCCTGGCAGTGCTACCGAGGTGCGCTACCTGTTCGAGATAAACTCTAACGGCACGGAAGTGCCGTCAACCAGGCCTGCCCGAGGTGCGCTCAGGACGACGAAACTGTTCTGCACGCACTCGTCCAGTGCCCGAGTATTGCTGACCTGTGGGTTTATGTCGAACAGCTACTGTCACGTGTAGGACGGATCCGGCTATCAGCTGAATCCATCGTGAGAATTGACCCGCCGACCTCCTTTAACCGTGAGGGCAAGGCAATTTTCCTATACCTAGTGGCTGTAGCGAAAGAGGTGGTATGGTGGACCCGTTTGAAAGGGATAAAGTCAAACACTTTCCTCTTTGGCCAAGGCCTCATCAACTTTTTCAAATTCCACTTGAAAAGGAAGATGAGAGTAAAGAGGGAAGTGCTGTCTCATAGCAAATTCGTTGAAAGATGGATGACTGTTGGAAGAATGGCTAGTATAAACGGACCAATTCTGAGAATACACCTGTAGGAAAATAGGTAATGTAAAAGGAGAAAGGGCTCTATACCCCTTTCTTATTTTTTCTGACCAGGCTCCCGTGGTTTTATGGGTTTTTCCACGTGTAACCTTTACTTTTTCGAAGCGCCTCCCCCTTCTGGGAGTTCTATTTATTTATCTATTTATTTGTTATTTCTCCGTCTTCTTCGTCTGTTTACACGAACGTTTTTCTACTTTTTCGGACAAAACCTTTTGTAACCTTCGTCCTGTCTTTGTCCTTACATGTTTTGATTGATATTAGCCCTTGTGGCCAATAAAACGAATTAATTATTCAGTAAAACTTATTTCTACACACCCATTAAACGTATACACACACACAATTTCGGTCTGTTTCAGTTATTTTGCTTTAGCACGTTTAATTTTTCTTAATTATGTAAAATTATACTCGTGCATTATTATTGTTCGTAAAACTTTGGATCTTTTCAATTTGACGGCCAGATTTTTTAATTAATTCTTTTTAACTAAACACTTTGAAACTTCGGATACTGGTAGAATGTGTCACATAGAACAGGGTTTACTCTTAATGTTTTTGACAAAAATTTTGTATTTTAGAACTTATTTCGTGTTAAAGTTTTCGTATTTTGGTAATTTTAACCAATCAATGACGTGTATTCAGCTGAAAAAAATTAACAGCAGCAGTAATTTTCTTCAGCTGAATGCACGTCATTGATTGGTTAAAATTACCCAAATACGACAACTTTAACACGAAATAAGTTCTAAAATACAAAATTTTTGTCAGAAACATTAAGAGTAAACCCTGTTCTATGTGACACATTCTACCAGTATCCGAAGTTTCAAACTGTTTAGTTTAAAAGAATTAATTAAAAAATCTGGCCGTCAAATTGAAAAGATCCAAAGATTTACGAACAATAATCATGCACGAGTATAATTTTACACAATTAAGAAAAATTAAACGTGCTAAAGCAAAATAACTGAAACAGACCGAAATTGTGTATGCGTGTGTGTGTGTGTGTATACGTTTAATGGGTGTGTAGAAATAAGTTTTACTGAATAATGCACACAATAAATTCGTAAATATATTTCTCTCTTGTATGTATTGGCTCTGGAGTCACTACTACACAAACTGGAGGCGTTGAGAATCATCCCACATGACCTTGGATGTGGGAGATGCATGTCGGCGTATGCCGATGACATCACCGTAGTAGAGTTGAAACATAAACACATAGAAATATCAGCACAGCTCTCAGGGACTGCAAGGCAATTTCTGGTGCGACGATTAACCAGAAAAAACAGTGGCTTGCGGCTCGACGAGTCTATGCTGTCCAACTACGTTGTTGGGTGTTGGACGGACCGGTTAAATTGCTCGGGGTCTGGTTCGGTCCGGACGTCCAGGTGGACAAAAACTGAGACGAGATAACGAGCAGGGTGACTACTCTCACCCAGAAACGGGCCGAGAGAAAGCTATCCCTGGAAGGTCGGGCAAAGGTGGCTAACGCGTATATCGTGTCCATCATTTACTGTCACTTGACCTTGTCTCGGCCGCGACATTTTTTTTTTCCACGAGAGTTCCGGACCCCAGTTATGAACTCTTTTGCATACAGCCAATCAGAGCTAAAGTATCAAACTAATTTATGAGCGCATAACAAGTGATGGGCGATAAGATAAGGTCATTCGGGTAAGGAATAACCACGCTTCCTTTTTAAGAATGCTTCTTGATCTTGTTCTTGTTTCAACCATGGCTGCCTCTGCGTAGTTGTGACGTTGTTTACTTTCTAAACCAGTAAGGGGAGAGGGTTGCTAGTACATCACCTTCTATCCACATCTTAACCATATGGGGCCCTAGCAAAATCTGATAGTAGGTATAAATGCAAATCAATCGAATTCTAAAATCAGGCATAACTTGGCGACCAGTCGACTTACAACACCGTTCTTCGTTTTAAGTTTACTTGGTAAAGTATGTTTTTTAACTTGACAATGAGGTCAAGTTGAGCTCTGATTGGCTGTATGCAAATGAGCTCATTACTGGGGTCCGG
>NC_142944.1:41578185-41580685 GCF_046866305.1 Octopus bimaculoides | reverse complement strand
TATATATATATATATATATATATATATGATTTCGAGAAAAGAACCACAGTTCCTGAACTCATCCATGAAAATCCACAGTCACATATAGAAAGATTTTATATCCCTAATATTATTATCATAATTATATATATATATTTGTGGTGTGTGTGTGTGTATGTATGTGTGTGTGTGTGTTTGTATGTATGTATGTATGTATGTATGTATGCATGTATATAATTAAAAATATGTTTTTATATACGTATATATACTTTATAATTATGTAGACATTAATTAGGAGAATGCTATGTGGTTAATACCCAATCTGAGCTGTACATGCTTGCATCTGTATGTATTTGTGTACTTATGCATATATGCATGTATGCATATATGCATGTATGCATATACGCGTACATGTGTGACGAAGATATTCGTTTGAATTACTACTACAGTCCAAACGAAGTGACTGTACTCTTTCTTTTTCTTTCCACCTAATTTTACTTATGAATCTTGAATCTCCGAGATTTGGTTTGAAAGGATTTGCTCTAAATTACTACTAATTGGAATTAAGCCTGAAACAATGTGAGTCAAATGTAAAACTTTCAACCAACGTCAGCCATGATGAATATTGTCTTCTAATGCAATCAAATGCAATAAATTGCAGAGGAGAACACATGATTACATAAAATCCAATACCTTCACTGGTATAAAAGTATGGGCACCAATGGTAAGAATTTTAATTCCTTCTATGTGATAATACACTGACAAAATCTGATGTTTCAGCAAGTTTGTCAACTGTACTAACAACGCTCAATGTTGAAAATTTTGTTGTGTCTGGAGAGTCATTCCCTTTTAGTGCCTTATCATTTAACACACTCACCGGTAAAGTTACTACTCATTTACTTATTTATCTTCCTAAAATTTTCGTCGCGTCTTGCAACCTTTTCAATAGTCGTTGACTCTTCCCAGACACTACAAAACATGCTTCAATACACGGACCCACATAAAGAATCTTGCAAACTAAATCCAAACACCAAATGTTGAAAATGCTTTCCAACATTAATACAAGGTTAAATATATTGTTGGCTCTGGATCAAATGATAAAATTAATGCCAATATTAAGCAATCCCTGATATTAATTTCTCAGCCCGGAAGTTTGAAAAGTGAAGACCACCTTGGAGGGATTTCACCTAAAAATGGTTTCAAGAACAAGGAAGAATGCAAAAAAGAAATAAAAACTGATAGAAAATATACTAAGAGATTAAGTGTGGCGCTCTATCACAGCTTATGTCAAATCTACCAACATCCTTCATTGTTTAAATTAAACCCAACCTTCCCAATGTTCTGCAGAAGAAATACAAGTCTCGAAGAAACTGTCCATCAAAAAACAGTGGGACTCCACTTGATTAGACGGGTAAATCTGTAGAGTTGGTAGAAATAGGTTTCTTTCACACACACACACAAAGAAGCTGTTGGAGTGAGGCTATCAATCACCACCCAGCGCCGCCGTCTATTAGAATAACAGTGTAATAATATCCGAGTGTCCATTAACCAACTGACAACTCTGGTTTTAGTGAAAACGCTCCATAGAGGATATCTTTCATAATTACTAGGTGCAACTGTATAATTTAAAGTTTTCTGTTACTTGCTTTCTGATTCTAGTTAAAGAAACATTTCACACAAATGTCTGGTGTCCAGTCACACCTTTCTTTCAACTACAAATGATGTTTTATTAAGCCTGAGATTCACCCTCCTCTCACCTGTGAAATAACATAGAAAAATCGAAACAAGAATAATAAAAACAGTCACTTTAAAGTGAGAAAGAAAAATGTGGCTAAAAAAAGGACAACAAAAAAAAGGTGTCAGGGAAGAGAAAAGAAAAATGGAAGTTAGAAACGAATCCTTTCTTTAAGATGAGGGATTTTATGAATATTCATTACAAATGGGAGTAGGGAAGATGCCTGTACGGCTCTATGGTTAACAAGTTCGCTTCCAAATCACGTAGGCTGTACATACAACCCAACTATGCTGTATTTTTGATGATAATTTTTTTTTTGTGTGTTTTGTGTTTGATTTCTTGTTGCAGTTCTCATCGGTCTTGAAGAGAATAATTTTGGGCCGAGTGTTTTCCACAGAAGGATATTAGATGTCTTAGTTAAAGTTTGCCACATAGAAACTACGGAAACACTTATTGCCTAACGGTTGATAGACCGCTTTTTGCTTTAACCTTTTTGTTACCTTCTAGCACGCTCATGACCCAGGACATTCCAGACTGATCATCCAGTCAATTTATTCTTTTTTTTTTCATCTGTAGTTCATCCATTTATTACTTGAACACCAAACATTCCATCCCACATCTTTCAAAGTATTTTTTAAAAAATATATTGTTCCGAAGCATCAGCTGTGCTTCTTATGTGACGCCCTTAGTAACCCGGCCAGCAACCTTAACTTTAACCTTGTCAGGTTTGGGGTTTCTAACAAATGGTAGTTCAACGGAGACAGTGCCCAGCGAAATGAACGACAA
>NC_142944.1:41570685-41573185 GCF_046866305.1 Octopus bimaculoides | reverse complement strand
ATTCCGTTATCTATATTGTATAGCGTAATACTCACTATTACTGATTGTTGTTGCTGTTATTGCTGCTGCTGATGCTGCTGTTGTTGTTGTTTGTTGCCAGGTTTAGCAGTGATTTCAAAGGTTAGTGTTCAAAGACGTTCTGGACGAATACACCATGTTTATAAATCTGATTCAATGTACCTAAACTTTCCTTTTGTTTCGTAGATATAATAGTATGAGAAGAGGGAGATTTGTTTGATATTTCTGCAAGTGGAATGACAGCTTCGAGACTGTCTAGCGATTAGAGTATATCCCTAGAATAGACATAATCAAGACTGTTCCAATAACTGGGGTAGATTTTACTATACCCCCTGCTAAAATACACGATAAATATTACGGTAGCATCATGTAATTATAAACCTCATTCGAACTGAAATACTGTTTTGATATATTTATTATATAACATAGTGTTTCACACAAAATTTAGAGCAATATTGTGAGATTGTGGTTTCATCTCCTAGATCAGATGGTGCGGTGTGTGTGTTCTTAAGCAAAACACTTCATCTCACGTTGCTCTTTGATCACTTCGACACCTGATGCAGGGTACACCGTGCACCTGTTCAGACAATATCGATCTGATGCAGTGAGTGAACTAATGTACACCACATATTTGGTCACTATAAACAAATCATTCCTGTAGGTCGTTGAGCAAAAGCTGAACAGTCATATGTCGTCTTCGACACGAGAGTTCATTTTATAATGAAGTATAGTAGTATATAGTGGAGGCGCAATGGCCCAGTGGTTAAGGGCAGCGGAAACACCTAAAAAGCTCCACGAGACTCCGGCAGGGGATGGTGGCGAACCCTGCTGTACTCTTCCACCACAACTTTCTCTCACTCTTTCTTCCTGTTTCTGTTGTACCTGTAATTCAAAGGGTCAGCCTTGTCACACTGTGTCACGCTGAATATCCCGAGAACTACGTTAAGGGTAGAAGTGTCTGTGGAGTGCTCAGCCACTTGCACGTTAATTTCACGAGCAGGCTGTTCCGTTGATCGGATCAACTGGAACCCTCGACGTCATAAGCGACGGAGTGCCAACAACAACAACTGTAGTATATAACGCTAATTCCTTTAACGCGAAATGTAAAAATTATTTGTTTTCCGTTTGTTGTGTAGAATATTAATTGACCTACGGAACATATAACAAAATATAATTTAGATATTTCAAAAGGCGATGAGCTGGTAGCATTTTTAGCACGTCGAACACAATGCTTAATTGTATTTCTTCTGGTTCTTTCCGTTTTTTCAAGTGTCGATCAAATACTGTAGTGTTGAAGTATTGGGTCAGATATAACAGACTGACACCTACATCGAAAATTGCTGGACTTGTTCCAAAATTTAAAATAATTACGTAGTAATATCGCAAAATATTGACGTAGTGGCGTACGTACTCGCGCAAATAACTGCAAAAGGTACGCAAACACACACACACACGCACACACACAAACATATATATATATATATATATATATATATATATATATATATATATATATCCAATATAAATTCAGTACATACATTTGGCATTAACCAAAGCAAATGTTTGAAAAAGCAGCATGCTAGAAGGGGTGACAATGCGAAATTACACAGTGATTCACAAAACTGTGCAAAATTAGATTACTCTTTTATCAAATTAGTGCTCTGTTAACAATACTATATAAATACATACAAGCAAATAGTAGTAGTAGTAGTAGTAGTAGTAGTAGTAGTAGTAGTAGTAGTAGTAGTAGTAGTAGTAGTAGTAGTAGTAGTAGGCTATTCCTCCGTCCCAGACTGGTCAACAGAATAGAGTCAATCATTCTTCATGACAATGTTTGACCATACGTTTCACTAATGGCGCTTCAGAATTTGAGGAAACCTCGCTACGAAGTTTTTCCCCATCCAGCTTATTCCCCAGACTTTTCTCTTACTGACCTCCACTTTTTCAAGAACCTTGATGGTTTCCTGCGAGAGAAGGAGTTCAAAAATCAAACTGATGCTGAAAGCGCGTTCAAAGAGTTCATCAGCTCCAGAACTCCAGACTTTTATGTTACCGGAATATACAAACTTGTAACACATTGGCAAAAATGTGTTGAATGTAATGGTACTTATTTGATGAATAAAATTTCCGAATTGTTGAAATATATTGTGATGAATTTCATGTTTCAAAATGTTACTTAGGTTTTACTCAGTCTGGTATTTATATACTTCATTAAAGTTCACTTTAGTGGCGTATATATTTTTGCCTTTAGGTTATAAAATTGCGAATTAGCCACCCATATTATTTATAATTTTCATTTTTACCGTTTTTGAAATCAGCGTATGATTTTAACGGAAATTTTATAAGCTGACAAGGCGAAATGAGTTTAACCCTAGACGTGGTGAGAACCACTGATGAGCGTTAAGACACATTAAGCATCACAACGTGAAATCATCGATGATCTGGCAGTATCTGCGACCAGAGGGAGCTTGTCTCCCTTGTC
>NC_142944.1:41538185-41568185 GCF_046866305.1 Octopus bimaculoides | reverse complement strand
ATTTACGTTCATATTCCGCATCATATGTGTGAACAACACATGCAACCATGGGCAATTGTAAGGCCCTCATCTACGTGTATTTGGTGTTTAAAATTAGTTGCGTTTCAGTTATGAGGACCGACTCCTGTATTTGTCGCAACGATGCGTCACCGGGGTGTCTAGACAGGATTTCTATGCTAATTCTGTCCAGTACACCACCATGTTGTTCTTTGGCATGCTGGTAGAGCACCGAGGTTTGATTTTGATTATTATAGTCCCTCCAATGTTCGTTTACACGCTCAGCCAAACTTCTTGCCGTTTCACCTATGTATGTCGTGTTTCTGTTTTTACACTCACCATCCATACAGCTTATTTTGTAGACTACATTTCTGGCTTTGCAGTTGGCACCAGGACTATTTTTGCACACAATGCAACTCTCCTCAACACACCTTGTTCTTCTGAAGGGATATGTTTTACATATTATTGATCTAATTGATCTCCCTGGTTTTTCTATAACATTTATCCTCAACTTGGTACTTTTGAGGATGTTTCGAAATCTGCGGGCCAGTTCTCCGTGTGGCGTGGCGTCCACAAACATTACTCCCTGGAACTTGTCGGTATTGTACCACGTGGTCTTTTTGTTTGTTTTGTCACTAATCCTTTGTAGTCTATTCCACTGTTTGTTACGGTATCTAGGTTGTGTTCCATTTGTATCTTTGACAACAATCTCCTCAAATTTCTTGTTAGCTCCTCTGTATACCCGGATTCTATCTTTCTGGCTGTATCCCGAAAATTGCATGCGATGCATGAAGTCTTGAATATGTTTTTGCTCCTCCCACGGACTGCACAGGGGGGATATGTTTTTCATTATTCTAACCAAATCGGCTATTAATATATTGATTTTCACACTGTGTGATAGAGCCGAATTTTTATGGATAACATACTTTGAAGATATAGGTTTCATATAATGTGAGTGGAGGATTTGAACTTTGTCATTAATTGTTTCTAGCCAAAGTTCTGTGTCAAGTACTGGGAGTCTCATGTTTAGGTGTCTTGTTGGGTAATCTATTGTTACCTTGATGCTCTGGTGAATTGTATTAGCTATATTCTGGATGTTTTCCATCACGATCTTCTCGTTCTCTTCAGTCTGAATGTTTGATGGTGTTTTGACTACGATGTTAATGTCATTCACATATCTCCCGTATAGTTTGAGTGTTATTGAGTGTTCTTCGAGAGTTGTTTTCAGCTTTTTGTCCCACCAGGTCATGAATAGGCTTGCCACGTCTCCGGCCACACTGACACCAATAGCCGCTCCCTGGACCTGCATGTATAGTTTTTCATTGAATTTAACTATATGGTTCTGCAGGGTGGTCTTCAGACTTGCACCTACAGCATGTGCAACCATTTTTCGTGTTTGGATATTATCCTCTGGGTCATGGGTGGGTGTATTCCATCCCTTCCAACGCTCTGCGGTGGTTTTTCTAGCAGCTGATGTGATCGTAGGTGGTCTAACTCGTCCTGATATAAACGAAATTGTTACAAACACACATATGGACGCACATACTTACATATAAGCACGAACACATAAGTGCGTGCACACATATGAGCGTGCACACATACGAGCTTGCACACACTCACATGCTCATACCAAACAGTTTCGAAACAACGCCAAAACAACGCCAGATCATATATTCAAAATAAATGGAAGTGGAGAGACAAGTTACTGAAGAGATTGCAAGAGTGCAATGAAATAATTTAACAAAAAACTATATAAATTAATAAAGAACTGAACCAGTGCGTGTGTTTATTACCGGCATAATGCCTCTCCCAAGGTTTAATTGTATATATATATATATACATACATACATATATATATATATATATATATATATATATATATATATATATATATATATATATATATATATATATATATATATATATATATATATATTAAGGGCATTTCTATATATAAATGCCTCACGCTAGGAGGGACTCTTAAAGTCAAAACTACCATAATAGTTCCTCCTCGCGTGAGGCATTTATGTACAGTAATGCCCTTAATATAAATAAATATATTTAAAGGGAATAATTAATAAATGTTTCCCTTATGAGGTTTTTCACGCTAACTACTTGATAAATTCTTATAAAGATGTTATCCTATTTTTAAATTGTATATATATATGTATATATATATATATATGTGTGTGTGTGAGTAAAAATATATACAAAAAAAGGGTTTTGTATGATCGTGTATAGAGGAATATATTATTTTATTTAAAAGAGTTCCAACTCTGTCTGTTCTTTATGTTTTTTATTTATATTCTTGTAAAATTTATGTGGGATATAGAATATGGAATATATAATATATAATATTAAAAAAAGATGGATGGTACAATGAAATGAAGTATTGAATGTCTTATTGAATATATGGAATATGTCTTATTGAATATATGAAATATTGAGTGTTCAATATAAAGGATTAAATATATAAATATATAAAGGCGAATACGTATTTTCTATACCTTGTGGTATTTCATCATGGCCGGTATGACAGTCAGTCTGTCATACCGGCCATGATGAAATACCACAAGGTATAGAAAATACGTATTCGCCTTTATATATTTATATATTTAATCCTTTATATTGAACACTCAATATTTCATATATTCAATAAGACATATTCCATATATTCAATAAGACATTCAATACTTCATTTCATTGTACCATACATCTTTTTTTATATTATATATTCCATATCCTATATCCCACATAAATTTTACAAGAATATAAACAAAAAACATAAAAAACAGACAGAGTTGGAACTCTTTTAAATAAAATTATATATATATATATATATATATACATATATAATTTCAACATGAACAAGCAAGTAAAAACACGAAAGAACAACGCGATAACGTGGAATAAGTACAGTGTTATTGGACGCTCAGGAAAGGAACACACTATATTTACTCGTATAATATTTTGCACCTCTAATTTATTGATAAATCTTGGTCCAAATTTTTTTTCCGTCAAACTTTGACATGATATCAGCTTCGCCCTTCATAAGTCAAAGCCCGTTTATTTCTTTTTTGGGGGGTTTCTTTTCTTTTTGTGGTGGTGGGCGGTTTCCAGACAAATTCAAACATAAACGTAATAAAGATAGATGCATATATATATCTATATCTATCTATCTATCTATCTATATATATATATATATATATATATATATATATTATATATATATATATATATATATATATATATATATATATATATATATATATATATATATATATATATTATGTATATATATTTTATATATATTATATATATATATATATATATATATATATATATATATATATATTATGTATATATATATATATATATGTATATATATATATATATATATATATATATATATATATATATATATATATATATATATATATATATATATATATATATATATATATATATATTATATATATAGGAAAATGAAAAAAAGCCAGAATGCTGAACTGGGAGCATAATTTAATAAAGATTTTTTCTAACCGGTTTTCATTGCGATGAAGCAAATTATCAAGAAGAAGGAGAATGAAAATGTTTTTTTACAAAGAAGTACAAAAAAGTACAAAATGAAGAAAATAATATATAAAACAATAATATATAAAAAAAATAAATATACCCATACATTATATTGTCTTTGAGCTTTTGTAGTTCAATAGTAGTTCGTGTATAAATTGGTAGGAAAAATAAGGATGCATGAGAGTTGAGAGTTTTGTTAGGTTTAAAAAAAGGGTTAAAAGTTTGTGTTAAGCAGGAAATGTGGTGTCAAAACAGGAAGTGTGTGTAAGGGGAGACAAGTGTTTTTAGTTAGAGTTATGAACTCTTTTTTTCCAAACAGGAAGTTTGTGTCTGTTCATAGAGAAATAAGGTCACTGTGTGTTAAGAAATGGTTGGAATTTCTCTATGAAAAGATTCTCCTTGTTGATTCTTTCTTGTGTGGAGATTCTGTCTTTACATTGATAGAAAGGGAATATAATGAATTTAGGGTTTTTGTTTCTGGCGCAAGAGTCTATGTGGCCACTGAGTGGAATTTGGCGATATTGAGGGAGGTTTATTTGTTCCTTATGGACAGCTACTCTTCTACGTAATGGGAGGCTCGTCTGTCCGATATAGAAGTTTTGGCAACCTGCGCAAGTAAGGACATAAATGAGGTTACTCGAGGAACAAGAGAAATTGGTTTTAATTTTAAACTTTGTTCCTCGTTTGAAGGTAAATTCAGAGCCTTCAAGTAGGTAGGGGCAGGTGCCACAATTAGGGCGTACACATTTTTTAACTGATGGGGGTGGAAGTGGTGTATGTAGTTTGGAATTGGTTAATAATGTTTTCAAAGATTTGTGTTGCCTTTTGCATTTAAGGACTTTGTGTGTATTAATGATATTGTTCATTTTCGGGTCTGTGGTGAGTAAGGGGAGGTTTTGTTTAATTGTGGTGAATGCTTCGATGTTATTGGGGTTATGGGTGGAGATGTATGGAAGTATTTTGGGGTTGGGTGTGTTATGTTGGTTGGTTTTTAGTGTGTTTTTGTCAAGTTCCTTGGCACGTTTTATTCCAAGATCTATGAGTGTGGAGGGATATTGGCGTTATATATATATATAGGATTTTTGTGATTTGACGGGCAACACTTGTTTTCTTAACGAAACACTTTCAAACTTGGGACACTGGTACAATGTGTCATATAAAACAACTTCTTCTCTTAACCTTCTTAACGAAAAATTGTACATCGCAAGTTATTCCATGTTAAAGTTGTCGTATTTCTGTAATTTCAACCAATCACTGACGTCTATTCAGCTGAATACAGTTAGTGCTGTTCGGTGTCAAGTGTGTTATTCCCTGTTTAATTATATCATCGTTCCCTAGTAAGGGTTTAGGGTTTTAGGGTTAGGGTTCGAGTTTTAGGGTTAAGGTTTTAGGGTTAGGGTTGGGGTTAGGGTTAGGGTTAGGGTTAGCGTTAGGGTTATGGTTATGAGTTATAGGGCTAGAGTTAAGGTTATGGCAAAAATAATCATAACCCTAAACGTAATTCTAAAACTAACCCTAACTCTAAAACCCGAACCCTAACCCTAAAACCCTAAAGCTAAAAGCAGTACAATCGCACGAACGATGTCATAAATAACAGTGACAAACGAAAAATATACCGCTGATAGTTGTTGTTGACAACGGATAGTTTTTGTTGACAAACAACGGCACTAATTTTATTCAAGGGAAAAAATCCCGTAACACCGTTGTTTATATTCCACGGCGTAATTGTTTTCGCCTCAATAGACGTCAGTGATTGGTTGAAATTACTGAAATACGACAATATGCATATATATGTATATATATATATATATATATATATATATATATATATATATATATATATATATATATATATATATATATATATATATATATATATATGCATATATATGTGTATATGTATATGCATATATATATATATATATATATATATATATAAAACAAATATATATATATTGTTATATTTCTGAATGGTTATATTCTTTCTTGATAAACACACGCACTATATATTCGTTCTTCATTTGTTTGTTATTGATCTCATTTTATCGTATGTTCATTATATGGAAATCTTTCGTCTCACACTTGCGACCTCTTCAAGGATTCTTCCATCCCACGTCTCTCCTCCTGTTCTGTTTAGTCCATCCTACCTTTCTTTTTTTTTCTCTCTCTCTCTCTCTCTCTCTCACTATATGTGTGTGTGTGTGTATTATATATATATATATATATATATATATATATATATATATATATATATAAACAATATATATATATATATATATACACACACATATACGCACATACTTATACATATATACATATATGTCTGTTGATTTACCAGAAGCTTTAAGTTACAGCACTCAATACGAATGTAGACCATTCTTTAGCATTATAAATCAGCGGATAATACGCTCTTTCATTTTGTTTTGAAATATTCAGTTTCAATAACCTTTGAAATAGGAAAATATGAAGTGAACATTTCAAAGAAGCATTTTTATAGTGTTTAATGAACTACATATGTGTGTGTGCATGCGTGCGTGTGCGTATGTGTGTAAGTGCGTGTGTTATATGTATATATATATATATATATATATATATATATATATATATATATATATATATATACATATGTGCGTATATGTGTGTATATATATATATATATATATATATATATATATATATATATATATATATAATACACACACACACATATAGTGAGAGAGAGAGAGAGAGAGAAAAAGAAAGGTAGGATGGACTAAACAGAACAGGAGGAGAGACGTGGGATGGAAGAATCCTTGAAGAGGTCGCAGGTGTGAGACGAAAGATTTCCATATAATGAACACGTATATATACATATATGTAAGTATATTTATTTACATACATTTATACATATACACACATGTATTTATATAGATGTATTATATTATATACATGTATTATATAAATACCCGCAGGCGATGTATTACAGACTTGGCTTAGCTGTGTGGTAAGAAGCTTGCTTCCCAACCGCATGGTTCCGGGTTCAGTCCCAATGCGTGGTACCCAGGTCGAACGTCTTCTACTATAGCTTCGGGCCGATCAAAGCCTTGATTTGGTAGACGGAAACTTGAAATATATATATATATAGGATCTTTCTGATTTGACGTTCAACACTTGTTTTCTTAACGAAACACTTTCAAACTTGGGATACTGGTAGAATGTGTCATATAAAACAACTTTTTCTCTTAGCCTTCTTAACAAAAATTAGTTCTTAATAAGTTATTTCATGGTAAAGTTGTCGTATTTCCGTAATTTCAACCAATCACTGACGTCTATTCGGCTGAATACAGTTACTGCTATTTTTGTAAACAATAATTTTTGCCGGTGAGAAGAATGTTATTCCCTGCTGTTAATTATTTCCTTATTCCCTAGTAATTATGACATATTTCATCCGGTTTTTTCGTTTGTTTTCTTTTGAAGCAGACAAAATTACAGAAAAATGGTAATTTATACGCATATATTGTTTATATAATAAATTACGCTGTGCGTATCTGTGTTTGTATTAATGTATGTTTGAAGCTAATCTCGTTTCAAGCCACTCACCCACTGATTATTTTTGCCGAATTTGTTGGAAATGTGTTCAACAATTGTTCGCTAATTTTCTTAAATAAGTAAAAGAGTAAAGGAGCATATATGTGTGTGTGTGTGCGTGTGTATGTGCGCGTGTGTGTGTATATATATATATAGAGAGAGAAATCAAGGGAGATAAAAAGACAGACAGACACAGACAGACATAGACAGAAAGACAGACAGATAGATAGATAGATAGATAGATAGACAGGACACATGTGATTGTGTCTGTGTATGTGTGAGTGCGTGTGCTTGTGTGTGTACATAGATGTGTCTGTGTGTGTGTGTGTGAATGTGTGCGTTTGTGGTTACATTTATACACATACATACATGTATACATAAATATGCATGCATGTGTGTGTGCGTGTGTGTGTGGTGTGAACGCACATACACCTAACACGCACACATCCTTCCTGAGATTGTATTATCTACACTCTACATCAATAAATTTTTGACCTCTCCGATTCCGTGAAGTCTGAAATTGTATTATTAAAAGCGGCAGTTTAAATGTACGTAAAAGTCAGTGGACCGCAACGGAGTGTAAAGTGGAAGAGCCCTTCAAATATTTAATACTCATAAGAGGGTGGTGATGCGTGACGAAGCTTTAGATATTGAGTGACGGCGAGTCAGAGATATAATGACAGGTACGAAGAATTTTTAGGTTTATAATTCTGTTCGACCCCGCCCTCCACGGCTACCACCTCAATCTGCTGAAGACCATCGCTACAGCCACCAGTTATATCCCGTATATGTGCAAATAACACGCATCAGATATAATAATGATGATGATGATGATAGAGGTGCTGGTAGCGATGGTGGTGGTGACGTTGTTGTAGTGAATGTTATGGTGGTGGTGGTGGTGGTGGTGATAGCGGTAATGATTATAATCATCATCCTTAGCCAAGGGTCTTTGTCTAACGGGCAGCTAAGCGTCTTTATATATATATATATATATATATATATATATATATATCTTATATATATATATATATATATATATATAAAGACGCTTAACACTCTATACATATACATATATACACCTAACACTCTATGCATATATATACATATATATATACATTTTATTATGATAGGTGCAGGAGTGGCTGTGTGGTAAGTAACTTGTTTACCAACCACATGGTTCCGGGTTCATTCCCACTGCGTAGCACCTTGGGCAAGTGTCTTCTACTATAGCCTCGGGCCGACCAAAGCCTTGTGAGTGGATTTGGTAGACGGAAGCTGAAAGAAGCCCGTCATATATATATATATATATATATATATATATATATATATATGTGTGTGTGTGTGTGTGTGTGTGTGTGTGTGCGTGTGTGTGTGTGTGTGTGTGTGTGTGTGTGTGTGTGTGTGTGTGTGTGTGTGTGTGTATGTTTGTGTGTCTGTGTTTGTCCCCCCAACACCGCTTGACAACCGATGGTGGAGTGTTTGCGTACCCGTAACCTAGCGGTTCGGCAAAAGAGACCGATAAAATAAGTACTAAACTTACAAAGAATAAGTCCTGGGGTCGATTTGCTCGACTAAAAGCGGTGCTCCAGCATGGACGCAGTCAAATGACTGAAACAAGTAAAAGAATAAAAGAATATATGTGTTTGTATGTATTGTATGTATATATATATATATATATATATATATATATATATATATATATATAGGCGCAGGAGTGGCTGTGTGGTAAGTAGCTTGCTTACCAACCACATGGTTCCGGGTTCATTCCCACTGCGTAGCACCTTGGGCAAGTGTCTTCTACTATAGCCTCGGGCCGACCAAAGCCTTGTGAGTGGATTTGGTAGACGGAAACTGAAAGAAGCCCGTTGTATATATGTATATATATATATATGTGTGTGTGTGTGTTTGTGTGTCTGTGTTTGTCCCCCCAACATCGCTTGACAACCGATGCTGGTGTGTTTACGTCCCCGTAACTTAGCGGTTCGACAAAAGAGACCGATAGAATAAGTACTAGGCTTACAAAGAATAAGTCCTGGGGTCGAATTGCTTGACTAAAGGCGGTGCCCCAGCATGGCCGCAGTCAAATGACTGAAACAAGTAAAAGAGTAAAAGAGTATAGATAGATAGATAGATAGATAGATAGATAGATATAAACACACATATGTAACACATTCATGCAGACAGGCACATAAAGATAGAGATAGGCAGACACGCAGGCAGGCAGGCGGACAGACAAACATATTCGCTCATATTATATACATGCATACGTAGTAAATGAAATAGGCCACTGACATGTATTTGAACAATATAGAGTTATATTAAATAACGTGCAAGATTAATTCTTTTATTGAATTTTCTCTACTTCTAGAGAAGATACAACAATCGCTTGGAAGCAACTTTAAATAAGTAGGAAGTATAATCCCAACAATCAAGTATTATTCAAAATTTAGATGCCCCTAAAGAAAAGAGAGTCACATTGTTTATAAATGTCTCGCTTGCTGAAGCTCAGATAGGAAAATTGCTGTTGCTAATTGACGATTATTGAGACGAAATTTATCTACAAATGATAATGATATTTGGGACAATGCAAATGTGTAAAACTTTCCAAAGATTCAGAGTATGAAGAACAAAACAAGATTCTTTCTTTTACAACCTTGCTACCAAATAGGTGGTCGGACAAAATTTTCTCTGAATTAAAAAGAGAAAGAGAACTCATACATACATGCTTACACACATATATGCATGCATACACACGCGCGCACGCACACAGTAAAACACTTCATTTCACGTTTTTCGAATCCGCTCAGTTGTAAATAACAAACCTTGTGATGTACCGATATCCCGTTCAAAGGGAATATTGTGATCTCGTCCTATATACGATATGGAAACTGGGTAACCGGCTCTATGAGTTCAAGTTGTCGATACAGCAATGTCCAGGAGGTTGACGATTATACGCTTATAGTAGTATCAATAGGCACCCGGCAACATTTGACGGGGTATTTGACTTGATCTTTATACGCGTAAATCAACTTCGTTTTTTCAATTTTTCAATGTCGCTGAGATATGTACAAGTAACTGGACTGTACGAGCGTTGCTATAATTGACTAAAACATTAAAAGACATGTACCCATACATAGCTACAGACGAATCAATCGAAACCGGAAATGGATGGTAGAATTGATAAAGCATGAGTCAAAGTACCAACACGAATTCTATCCGTTCATTGTATGATCCGATTACGTTATTTTGCATCTAGGTTAACGTGACCATTCGCCTTCATCCGTGTTAGTTAAAATAAGTTAATACGGAAGTCTTGTGGAGCCAATACTATAAACAAGAAAACATTGAAGTTAGCGCCTCAGTAAAAGAATAAAACGTCTAAATGATCTACATGATGTAGTCCATTGTCATATCGAATGAGGAGGCCACCCAACACCAACTATACATCATTGTGTTCTTGGTTGATATTAAGTCAGTGGGCTTCAACTGTAAGTAGCAGCAATAAATTTGCTAAGATCGAGACGTCTGATTCAGTTTGTGACATAGACAAGTCGTAAATACACTATAAAACAAAATATGACCTGCTCTAGTCTTAGAACAAAATTCTGTTGCCGATTCATAGTTAGGTATCATATGGCAAAAAAGTTTGTAGATACAGCGGGGAATGCTTGCCGTCAGGATGTGTGCGCGTGCATTTAAGGTTTTGTAAGCTTTTATCGTTTCCTAGTATTGACGTGGTGGATTTGAGGGTTGGTCGATGGCCTGATGTCCCCTTCCTCCCATCACACACCCTGACACCATCTCTCTATCCGATTTGTTTATTGCAGCTTCAGTGTTATATAGTTTTATGGTTTAGTCGGAAGAAGGGGCAGAAAGAATCCATGGCCTTTTGTAGGAAAAAGAGAGAGAGAGAGAGGGGGGGATATGGAGGGAGGAGGGGAAGTAGCCACTTCATGGGTCGATGAAGTGCGTCAAGAAATCGCATTGTACTCAAACCCGAAACTGGGCCTTAAATGCTTGCAACAAAGTGGACCCAAAGGAAACCACAGCGCCAAAAAGTGGTCCTTAAAAGGATAAAAGATTAAGTCTACTACCTTAAATATCAAAAGATAGAATTCTCTGACAGGCTTCCATGCAGTTTCCTTCTACTCAATTCCTGTTACACGTTTGTCTGCTCGGCTTGAGATTAAGATAGAAAGTATTTGGTAAGAACGCCTTGCCAGCATGAGCGAAACCGAACCCATATGACACACAGCAAATGCACCGTTCGTGTCTCAGTATGAATATAAGAAAGTTGAAACGTAATTTCATTTCTTCGTCTTTGTGTTTGTTTGTTTGTTTTTTTTTAATTTTTCTTTTTTTCTCCAGAAATAAACACGGTAGTAAAATGAACATCACCCTATGCTGCACGTACCACTATAACCATAGCAACAACGGCATCAATGACAACGAATGCCGCAACCAGCACCATTACTACACCACCACCACTACCGCCGCCGCCACAACAAAAGATACGGTAAGAAGAGATACAGTTTCAAATATTGTTTTTCTGAAATATTTTGACATTTCAATCAATAAAGCTTTTTAGAAAAAATAATAAGACACCAACAAGAGAATGGGAAGGGGAAAGGAAGATATGCGGTTGGGAGATATGCTAGAAATAGCAGTTAAAAAGAGAGAGAGAGAGAGAGAGAGAGAGGGGGGAGAGAGGGAGAGAGAGATTGGCTAGAGAGGTGTGCATGTAGTTGGGAGACAGGCTAGAAATAGCAGCTGAAAGAAGAGAGAGAAAAGTGTAATGTGGTTGGGATCTATGCTTGAAATAGCAGTTAGAGAGATCTAAGGGAGAGATTGACAGAAAGAGGTGTGTATGTGGCTGGGTGACATGCAAGAAATAACAGTTAGAGAGAGAGAGAGAGAGAGAGAGAGAGAGAGAGAGAGAGAGAGAGAGAGAGAGAAAGATTGAAAGATATGAAAGAGATTGTGGGGGAGGGTATGTGGTCGGGAGACCTGCTAGAAATACCAATTAAAAGAGTTGTGAAAGAATTCAAAAGTGACAAGACAGAAAAAGAGTAACTGTGCGCACGCGCAAGTATTTGCATGAATAAGTGTGTGTGTGTGTGTGTGAGAGAGAGAGAGAGAGAGAGAGAGAGAGAGAGAGAGAGGGGCGTTAGAGAGAGGGGCGTTAGAGAGAGGGGCGTTAGAGAGAGGGGCGTTAGAGAGAGTGTGGAGAGTGCGTCTGCATGCTTATGTCGTCGGTAGACATGCTACGATTATTAATTTTCTAAAAGAACTTCCAAAGTAATTAAGAGTAACTAGAGATACAAGAGCAGAAAGAAATATAGAAGTCTCACTGGTTTGTTGCGAAGGGTTATGGCCAGGTGGTTAAGGTTGTTCAACCCTTGACCAGAATCTTGTGAGTTCGATTCCTGGACTGGTTGGATGGTGTGCGTTGTATCTTCACACAAGGCACTTCATTTCATGTTACTGTAGTCTACTCAGTTGAATATGATGACCAACCGAGTGTTGATACAATTCTCTCTCTCTCTTTCCCTTTCTTCATGTATAATTCTGATATGCCACTGGGTCAAAGAGAGAGCCTCGAGGACGTCTGTCTGTTCGTGGTTACATGGATAGCTAAATTTACTAGCGCAGTCCATGTAACCAAACCATGCTTGTTGGCGGATGACGGTTAGCTACATTAAGTTAACCTGCAGAGCTGCAAGAAGTGGTTATCAAACAGCTTTTCATTCACCTTATTATTAAGTTCTCAGTGCACAGTGTCGAGAACATACAAAATAATCTTGGAAAAATATCTTTGATCTTAAATCAGCTAGTTCATAACTATTATTTATTTCTCTATGGACTCCATAGTTTACTATTGTACACTGGTGGACTCCCATAGCCATTCGATGTTGAAATATGTTTTCAAAACTCCTATTTTGTTTTTCACACATTGTGTAGGTTAAACAATGTAAAACGTTACGGACATAAACCATGCTGTTTCTTGCAATGAATACATCTAAAGTAAATGTATTTTCATGGACCCTTAATATAAAACTTGTGGGGTTTCCAATTTGTTTCAATGAACCACCAAAATCTTATATGGATCTCTGCTGAAAACCAATGAGCTAGATCAAGACCGACCCAAGTTTACACAGCACCAAAACTAACAACAGCAGCAGTAGCAGCAGCAACACAAACAGCAACACCACCGACCACAGTGTCAAACTGACTCATTTCATCTGAGGCCAGTTATTTGGTTTATTAATACAGAGAGCCAAAAAGAGAAATTCTTGATGCAAATATCTTTTATTTATTTATTTATTTTCTTCCTTTCTTTGCACACCGACACCTTTATTTTAATAAAGGAAGGAAGAGTAAGTTACTCTGATGAGGTAACACTCCGTGCTAATCAATTGCTAATCAAATTCGTATTTATATACATATATATATACATATATATATACATATACATATATATACATACATATATACATATATATATATATATATATATATATATATATATATATATATATATATATATATATATATATACATATATATACATATATATATAAAAATACATATATATATATACATACATATATATATATATATATATATATATATATATATATATATATATCACCTTATAGTAGGTATATATCTAAATTTTGTACGACTCTTACTCTGCCTTTTATTCCCCCCTCATTTTTCTTCCTTTCTCTTGCTCCCCCTCTCTCACATTTCTTGGCCCTCCTTTTTTTTAACTCCCACTATTTCCCACTCGTTTATCTCCCCTACACCGTTCCCTTTGTTTCTGATTTTTTCTAATCCTCCAATACCTACCCATCTCTCCTCCATCCACGTGACCGGTGTCCAGCCAGCCATGATCTTTCTTTCTTGGCCTGACTGTCGAACGCCAACACCTCTTATGTCTATCTCCCATGTTCCTGCCTTTAGGCTTTCACTTCATACACGCCAGCCCAATTTGAACCGTTCACAGTCGAAAGACGCCTGTTGTTATTGTTGTATTCCTAATTGTGTACCATGTTCTCCGTTTTTGTTTTTGTTTTTTGGGGTTTTTTTTTTTTTGTCTTTGTTGCCGTACACATTCGCTAGCTTTCTTACAAAGGGATCTAATGCTCTTAGCTTAGACTTTTTTGGGACAACCAGATCGAACAATCTCAAGAGTAACTGTTCGAAATGGTCCTGACTTATGGTGCTTCACTGATGAAAGAAAGCCAAGAATGACCCGTCTTTGTTTTTTGCCTGTCCTTCTAATTGTTGTTTCTCTTGTCCGCTTTGTGTTGTGTATATGTCCGAACGTTTTAATGCCCTCTATTCCGTTTTTTGTTCCACTTACACACACACACACACACACACACACACACACACACATATATATATATATATATATATATATATATATATATATATATATATATATATATACGAGTGAGGCACCATACAACCTAAAGGTTCGTCGGTTCCTATCACGATCTGACGAAACTAAGTTGCATGGGGACGTAGGTATGTGTGTCATTATTTAGTTTTATTTCAAGATTTCTTTCCCCTAGAGAAAGAACCGGTTTCTAACCTAGATCCAGGACTGCTTCATTGGAATTCCAACAGCATCAACAGGGTATTTTGGGATGTATGTGCATATATGTGCAGTATTTGAAGTCAGTATGTGTGCAGATTCGTATGTTTTGTTTTATGTATGTATTCTCCTGCATATAGTCGCTTGTCTAAACATGCGCATATATACTTAAATGATAAACTTCTGGAAAGCTTTACAAATATTCTAGAGTTCCAGTGATAGCTTAGACCTGTAGTTTTCGAATCAGCTTTCAACTTGAGAAGCCTAATTTTTCAAGATTGGTACTTACGTACATACATACATACATACATACATACATACATACACGTATACATACATACACACGTATGTATGTATATGTATATATTCACACACACATACACGCTTTATATATATATATATATATATATATATATATATATATATATATATATATATATATATATATATATATATATATATATATATATATATATATATGTATATGAAGGGCATCCAGTTGTAGAAACTCTGCCAGATCAGATCGGAGCTTGGTGCAGCCATCTGGTTCGCCAGTCCTCAGTCAAATCGTCCAACCCATGCTAACATGGAAAGCGGACGTTAAACGATGATGATGATGATGATATATATATATATATATATATATATATATATATATATGGGAGAATATACAAATAATAACAACAGACGAGGACAGGTGGTGTAAATAACAAAAGTATATATTAGTATGACGCTCGGGAATACGGAAATATATATATATATATATATATATATATATATATATATATATATATATATATATATATATATATATACTGCAATCTTGGTAAATATCTTTCACGATAATGTGGTTTGGTATCAAAATACTTAAACCTTGTCTTCCGTTATCGGATTGAAAGATTTCTTAAAGTTATCAAATAACAATATGACAACAATGACTTGTAAATATGTCGTTAGAAATAGTTTTAAGGAATTGGTAGCTTCGTCATGCCACAAGTACATGCTATTTATTTCGCGATCGACCGATTTACAAAAAATGGCCTTCAAATTTTCCCAAATTCACCCAAGCTCCTTAGATAAAGGGGTGCACTCAGCAGTCTTGTATGATGTATATATACTTCCCAGCAATGGGTATTAAACATCCTTTCTTTTGTTTGCCTCGCATGGCCACATCCCGATAATAAAAGAAGTAAATAAAAAAAAAAAGATATATATATATAATTTAGAGAAAAGAACCAAAGTTTATGAACTCATCCATGAAAATCCGCAGTCACATATAGAAAAATTTAATAAGTAAATACACTAAAAAGAAGTATAATGAAATACAAAGTAATAATCATTAAAATAATTTATGACTATTACTTTGTATATGATTATTACTTTGTATTTTATTATAGTTCTTTTTTGTGCATTTACTTATTAAATTTTTCTGTATGTGACTGTAGATTTTCATGGATGAGTTCATAAACTTTGATTCTTTTCTCTAAATTATATATTTATATATTATATACAGTGAAACTTAATTTAATTTTAATTTTTGCTAAATTGAATTTGAGTTTTTACCTGTAAATTTGGATTTTTTTAAAATCCAATGAAGTGAAGTACGCTCTTTGCTAGAAATAGCAACCGATAAATTATCGGTGCCATGTAGAGCTTCGCTGAATGTCTAACAGGCAGAGATGTTTGCAAGCGGGGAATATAGGAAAATTCTATCTTACCTCTACGAAGACCGTTATAGTAATGAAGGATAATTCAAGACTGCAGTTCTGAACTCTTCAGATCTCCTGTGTGTATGCACGAATCTGATTAGGTCTCATCAGTTAGATGTGCTGTAACGACGGAAATTTCAAAAGATTCACTGCACCTCTGCTTGTTTACTCGGTTGAAAATCATAGTTGAAATTCGAACCAAGATCAGTGAAAAGATATGCAAGAGATATAAATATTATTAAAATTAATATTATTATCTAGCAAGAATAAAGCACCATAAGAGATATAAACAAGCAGAGATGTAGTGAATATTTTGAACTTTCAGTCATTGCGGCACATCCAACTGTTGAGAACCAATCAGATTCGTGCATATACACACGTGATCTGAAAAGTTCGAAACTACAGTCGTGGATTATCCTTCATTCCTCTAACGGTCTTCCTAGAGGTAAGAGAGAATATTACAAGTAGAAAGATATATTTTTCAACGCGTAAGCTCTGATAGAACAGCATATACGATAAAATCCTTAGAGAACAGAAAAATCTATCAGCAACCAGCACGCGTTGAAAAACATCTCTTTCTACTTGTACTACAATACATTTCAGCGCTTCAAAAAAGCATATTGTTTCCTTACATATGATGCAGTTTATATATATATATATATATATATATATATATATATATATATATATATATATATTTATTTATTTATTTATGTGTTTCAGCCAAGTGGCTGCGGTCATGCTGGTGCACCACCGTGATTTTCACGTTCCTTGCATGGCTCTTCTCCCCCACCTGACATGGTCCAATCAAGAGTTTTGATGGTACATCTGGTGTATAAGAGAATTTGACACAGCTGCCCTAAACTGCGTCTCATTACGAGCCATTGGTTCGTCTGGTATCGTGGAGAGGAAAGCGTCAAGTTTTGTCTTGAAGACCTCCGCATCCATGTCTTGCATGTCTCTCAAATGTTTTGGCAGGGCATTGAAGAGCTGAGGTCCTCTGAAACCGAGGCTGCTGCAGTATCTCGTTCTTATGTGAGATGCAGTGGACGGTACCTTTGGCACCATGCAGTGGCGACCCGTGCGGGCATTCCTGTAGTACTTGATACCAAAGTTTGGCACCAGTCCTTCCAGTATTTTCCATATGTATATTATTACATATCTCTCCCGCCTGCGCTCCAGGGAGTAGAGACCTAGTGCCTTCAGTCGCTCCCTGTAGTTCATCTGTTGGACTGTGGCGATCTTTTTTGTATAGTGCCGCTGAATTGCCTCGAGTTCTGCTGTCCGCTTAACACTGTGTGGTGACCACAACTGAGAGCAATAGTCTAGGCGGCTCAGAACAAATGTCTTCCATAGAATCAACATGACTTTTTGATCCCTTGTACGGAAAGTCCTCAGTATCCACCCCGCCAGTTGTCTGCACCTTGCTGTCAACTTGATAATGTGCATGTGAAATGATGCATCACTACACATGTTGATGCCCAGATCTCTAACTGTTTGTGGTTCTGGGATTGCAGTACCTCCAGGCCCTGTGTATGCCAGTTGGGAGGTACTTGTGGTCTTGTAGCGCAGTACTTGAACTTTTTTTGCATTGAACTGCATATTATTTTGCTCTGCCCACTCATATATTGCATTTAGGTCATTCTGCAGGCTTACAATATCATCAGGATTCTTTATTGCCTGAGATATCTTTGTGTCATCAGCATAGCTAGTGACAGTGGCTCTCCGAGTGACCGTGGGCATGTCCAGAAGGGCCACTATGAACAGTAGTGGCCCCAGAACAGTTCCCTGAGGAACACCGCTCAATATTTGTGTTTCCCTAGATAGTTCTCCATTGGCTGCAACTGTCTGACTTCTACCATTCAGGAAGTCATGCAGCCACTCTCCTAATTTACCAGCTATGCCAAGGTTTCGCAGCTTGTGACATATCAAGCCATGATCAACTTTGTCAAAGGCTTTTGCAAAGTCGAGATATATCACATCATATAATTATTATATGATCGAACGCCACACATCCATTTCCAAGTAAGTTTTTTATATATATATATATATATATATATATATATATATATATATATATATATATATATATATATATATATATATATATATATATATATATATATATATATATATATATATATATATATATACACATATATATATACATATACATACATATATAATGCGTGCACAGACACACACGCATATATATATATATATATATATATATATATATATATATAAGAAAATTTGTTGTTGAAAATGCATCTAAATTTGAAAAATGCTATTGTTTTTAAATAAATTTATTTACATATACACCAAACTAGCTTCAACATTTTTCTTCTTTTGTTTATCAATGATAGAAATCTAAAATTATGAATTAGAAAAACATGTTTAAAAGTTTCAATGTTTTACAAGTTTCAGTAAAATTAAATATGATTTAAATATTCATAACATTCAGTAATACAAAAATTTGGATAATATTGTTTAAATGCACAAAATTCAATAGTGTTAGAAGTGATCGATAAGAAACGATCGATAAGAAACGAACATCAAATGTTCGGTCATAAACATTTAAATCATATTTGATTTTACTGAAACTTGTAAACATTGAAACTTTTAAACATGTTTTTTCTAATTCATAATTTAAATTTTTTACCATTGATAAACAAAAAATATTGTTGAAACTAGTTTGGTATATATGTAAATAAATGTATTTTAAACAATTACGAGTTTTTCAAATTTAGGTTCATTTTCAACAACAAATTTCCTATATTTTTTCCTGCATGGAAATACACCTTCTCTTTTGTTTTATACATACATACATACATACATACATACATACACACACACACACTCACACACACACACACACACACACACACACACACACACACACACACACACACACACACACACACACACATATATATATATATATATATATATATATATATTCGACAAGAAATAATTTTTGCCTCCTTTTATGGAGACAAAAATGGTTAATAAGACTGCAAAGAAGAAGTGGTCAAATGTAATTGAAACAGATAAAAAAAAAAACATTGATCAGAGAACAAACATCAAATTCGAGTGAACGACTTTATATATAACACCGCTCCTCCAAACATTTGACCATATATAAATATTACCATGGCCCTTAAACACATAAAGTATACATATACAAAACACACAGAAGGTAAAAAATATACATGCGAATAAAAATACAGATATATAGAACGGCCTATCAAGAAGGTATACACAATCGACTAAAAATTATAAAGCGTGTTATGCGACTAAAAACTTAAATAAAATGAAACATAAGTCAACTAAAAAACATTTTATCAGGTATAGGCGGAATTTTCCAATTTTTCAATATGTACTTCGACATACGTTTACAGCCGCTGAAAGTTTCAGACCAATGTTTCAGTAATGAGTTAGACATCTTCGATTTGAAAACGATCTGAGCTCTTTCAGCTAAACATAGCTTACATACCGGATTAGCTTGTCGATTATTTTTCCAGCTTTATAATCTAACGAGGATAACACTGTTACATTTATTACTTTTTATTTTTTACTTCTTCGTCTTTCGTTCCTTAACCTTTCACGTTTTGTATAAGCTTCCTTCTCAACTTTTCGTATTTCTTTTCTCTCATTCAATTTTTAGTTCATTATGATGTGTGGCTTGTGGCTGATGAATGTTTGAGGTATTTTTCAACATATGAAACTATTAGTAGCTCATGAAATCATGTATTGTGTCTATTAAATAATATGTGCCTCTCACCAGATGGAGTGCATTTTTGGTGATCTTACCATCACGGAACAGTACATTAGGGTGTATGTGAAGATTATATAATGTGTATGCACATTCGAATCAGAATTGATGACTTGACTAAAAGCAAATTCTGAAACGGCTGTGGACATTTGCAATTGGATCATATTTGCCTCTTATTCCCTAGAATTCATCCAACAACTGCATGACAAACTGATGGAAGATCCGAGAAAGGAAATGCAAGTTTTGGCGCGAGAGTTAGGTGTTGGAATTTCCTTCATGAAGCTGGCCCTGAGTGAGAACTTTCACTACCACTTGTACAAGAAGCAGAAGGGACACATTGTGACTGCCAAAACCCAGGAGAACCGTTTTACGAAGGCAAAATACTTCTGCCAAAATCAGTAGTACAACACTCAGAACAATAGGTGATTTGCCTACAATCCATGTGATAGTCCACATATAAAAGCTAAGTTCCTCCAAACTGTGAAGGTCTTTGGGTGTGTCTCCAGCGAGGGTGGCGTCATGCCGCCCTACATCTTTGAATAGGGCCTTAAGAAATTGTGTAAAGCTACTGGAGACTATAGTCAAACTCGGTTTGGAGAGGATTACTGATGGAAGACCATATGTGTGGCAGCAAAATTCGCTGCTCGCCATTCCCCACAAAAGAGTCAGTAATTGTAGGAAAATTTCTACGATTCCACCAGCCTCAATTTCAGGCGCTGTAATTCTTCTCATTGTAATCCAATGGATTACTATGTGTGAGGCGCGGTTGATAACCATCAATCGCTCTTCCTAAAATACCACAGCAGAGCAAGTAATCAAGATACAGGACGAGTTCGAAAACCTTCCCAGGAACACAGTGAGGAATGCAAGCACCAGGTTCTGGAGTCCTCTTGAAGTTGTGGTGGAAGCTGAAGGCAATTTGCTTTGTAAGCATTTATATCCCAGCTATAATCTAATAGATATCTTTTGGATTTTTTAAAAATGCATTTGTTTTTGGATGCAATATTGTTTTATTTTCCTTTTACGCAAACTTATCAAATTTATCCTGAACATCCTACTTAATAAGTAAATATAGCCACACATATATAACTATACATGCATATATTTACGCGCGCGCGCACACACACACACACACGCACACGCGCGCATATACAAGCAAGCCAACGAAAGAACCTCTACGTGGTCATTTTTCCAGCTAGATATTTATAATCACTATATTTACTTCGATATATACTCATCCCTCAACTCATTGCATTACGCACTCCGAGATACACTCGACCACAATAACAAAATAAACAAATAAGACCACAGGATGGTTACTACTGGAGTAACTTTGATCATGTATTTTGCCGGGTGTTAAACAACTACAGTATTTCTGAAAAAAAGGCGTTAAATGAAAACTAAAGGATCGGAACTTGCTATGTTGAAAAGATTTACGACTATAAAATGTTTGTTTTATAAATTGTTGGTCCGTTTCAGACGCTTCTCTTTCCGTTTTTTTTACCTTTTTTCTTTTCTTCCTTTTGTTTTTTTATAAGATCATAAACTTCTTTCATGAGATATAAACGCCTGTAACCTTTCCTACGGGGTTTTTTTTTCGTCTTTTTTGGAACTTTTTGCCTTGCAATTCATTTTATTGTTCTTATTTCTAAGTGGTGTTTTTTTGTTTTTTTGTTTTGTAGTTTAGTCAGGAGGAAGAGTAACGCCCAAAAACTTTTTGTAGCGCCTCTATGACTGAGTGTGACTGAGCGACTGAAAAATGGTAATAGTGTTGTTGTTGTTGTTGTTGTTGGTGGTGGTGGTGGTGGTGGTGGTGGTGGTGGTGGTGGTGGTGGTGGTGGTGGTGGTGGTGGTGGCGGTGGCGACGGTGGCGGCAGCGGCGGCGGCGGGGGGATGGGGCGGGGGATGGGGGCGGTGGTGGTGACGGTGGTGGTGGTGGTGGTGACGACGATGATGATGATATGTTGATGATGCTCATTATAACAATGACGATACTGACAACGACGACATTGATGATGATGGTGGTTCGAATTCCACTGAGTTCAAATTCCACCGAAGTAGATTTTGCATTTTAACCTTTTGAGGTCGATGAAATAAGTACCAGTTGAGCACGGGGGTTTATGTAAAATTATTATAGTAGTGGTGGTAGTGATGATGATAGGGTGGAGGAGGATGTTGATTATTGTGGCGGGCGCGATAATGATAGTAGCTGTGGTGATGAAGTTCTGACAGTAGTGGTAGTGGCAGTTATGGGGAACCTAAAACTGATAGTATTGAAATCATTTCTACCCTGCAAGATAGAAGCAGCCAAAGAGGCGGTTATGGTGGTGGTAGTGTTGTTGCTAAACTGTGAGACAAGTTAATGTCTACGATTCAAGAACAGACATTTGTCCATCGTTTTTTTTATTTCCCCTCTTCTCAATATCACTTACAATTACGGACCGGATGCCCACGGTAGAAGACCTGACTAAATGACTTCCACAAAATGACCACCTCAACTGATGTATCATGAACATCATTTATAATACGTAACATTACAGCATAGCCATAGCGCCATCATTGATCCATATCTGACTGAAATATTTTACAGTGAATAGAGTTTTAACAGAATCGATTTGTTTTCTGTATTTCTACGGTAAAATTACGTTGCGGGCCCATGCAGCCGTACACCCTGCCAAGGTTCTCTCCGTCCATTCTTTGATATCATCTCTCTATCTTCTCCTTGGTGACCATGTACCCCTGAGAATGCGGACTGAAAGGTCCTGAGCCCGAGGCTACAAAGAAACAACAATATTGCAGCATTCACGTTCTGACCATCAACTTTCGTTCCGATCTCAACTTCTTCAGGACGAAATCATTTGACTCGCAAGACACCCCACGGTCCACAGTGCTCACCTATATCACGTCACCTCGAACGACCGCTTCATTCCCATACAAGCCCACTAACCAGGTCGGGGATTTAGAAGTTTTTGCGTCTATACTTTTGCAGAGGACATATTGTACTGATTAGCTTCAGGGTTAATCTTCCTTTATCAAGTGATTGAACATTGAATTCCAAACAGCTTACGGTTGTAAGTAAACCTACTCGCACCTCTCCTCCGACGATGTAATAATCTTTTCTACTATAGGCCAGTAGTTTCGGAGAAAGGCGCCAGTCGATTACATCGACCCTAGTGCTCAGCTGAGACTTATAAGCATAAACGGCAAAGTCGACCTCGGCGAAATTTGAACTCAAAAGGCAGAGACGAATAAAATTCCGCTAAGCACTTTATCCGGCGTGCTAACGCTTCTGCCAGCGGAATCTGAACCGACAAAATTCCGTATAAACGGACAAAATGCTCAGCGGCATTTCGTCTGGTTTGCAAACGGTTCTGCAAGCTTGCCACCTTAAATAGCTATGTAATAACAATAATGGCAAGCGGTCATCATTCTTCCTTACATGAGCAAATCTGCAAAAGATAAAATGCAGGCTTCAAGTGGGTGAGGGGAGGACAGAGAATTTCTAGTACCTTCTGATTAGGTCTACCTCCCTTTGAAGAGACTGTTAATTATTTAAGGCTGTTATTACATGAAAAGAAAGTTGGAAAATGCATCCCGTTATTAAGTAAATAATGCCGATCATTCTTTTTATAACTCTATTGCAAAGTCATTGCATTGCTGTCACGCTGAGGTTGATTCTTTGAAGCTTTTTTGCCAATTATAATAATCCTATTATTTTGGCAGGTAATATTTTATTTCCTGCAAAGGCTGAAAGGAAAAGACGACCTAAGTTGTTGGATTTGAAGAATACATAGAAATAACTGCTACATGAAAACTGAATAGTAAAGCATTTAAGACCACAACTGTAAAACTTTCAATACGTTTAAAATATCACCCGTGGTGACGAGAACAATTGTAATCAAAATAATTGCTTCTGCAGAGGAAAAAAAAAAAACAGGTGAGATAATCCGAAACAATAATAAATTAAGGTGGCATGCAGGGTTGGGTGATTACAAGGGTCGTTTTGCAACCATGTAGTTTCGGATTTAGCCCAACTGCGTAGTAACTCAGGCAAGTAACTTCTAGCCCAGACAAAAAAGGACTTGACTTCTTAGTGAATATGATAGATGAACACTATCTGAAAACACGTCATATACATACATACACACACATACACATACACACAAACACACACATATAAACACAAAGACACACGCGTCTACATATAACGTTCATATATACGCATATATATATATATATATATACACACACACATTTTTATATGTACGTGTGTATATACGTATGAGTGTATGTACGCTCATATACATATATCTACAGCAATCCTTCGACCGTCGCGGATGTTACGTTCCAAACCATCCTGTGATAGGGGAAAATACGCGAGGTAGAAACATTAGTGTACTGTATATTTTTTTTTAAATTGTTTTGATAATTTGTAAATATTTATTTTAGCAAAACAACAAAACGGTGGAATCGAAGTAATCTTAAATAATAAACCGTGATATAACGAGTAATTACTATCTATCTATCTATCTATCTATCTATCTATCTATCTATCTATCTATCTATCTATCTATCTGTGTCAACACCCGTTAAAAGGAGGACTGGGCATGCCGTGGTTGATGATGCGCAGACACGCGCTGAGACTGCGACATCTCCGGCTCTACGTAGACAGCGGTGAACAGGTGTGGTCGCCGTTTGTGCGGCGCGCTTTCCCGCAGCTCGTCTCCATGACCGAACTGCAGTCATGGATCAAGAAGAGGCCGAGGAAGGGCGAATGGCACCGCGAGTGTCGCGCTGCTCTTCGGCAACTCCAACAACCCGGGTCAACCTTGAGCGACTGCATCACAACTAACGCATTCTATAGTGGATTAGTGGAGGGAAGGTACGACGATGATCTCGGGGCGAACCTGGGCGTCGACGAGGAATACCTGACCCGCCTGTTTAAGACGACCTTCGGGCCGGGACCTATGGACAACTTCCAGAGATCCCTGGCCTGGCAGTGCTATCGAGAAGCACTACCCGTTCGGGATAAGCTCTACAGGCATGGCTCGAGAAACACGGGGCCGACCTGTCCGAGATGCCGGCAGAGCGACGAAACCGTTCTGCACGCACTCGTACAGTGTCCCACCATTTCCGAGCTGTGGGCTTATGTCGAACAACTGCTATCGCGTGTGGGATGAGTCGGTCTATCAGCCGAGTCTATCGTGAATATTGTCGCGCCTCCTTCCTTTAAACGGGAAGGAAGAGCTATTTTCATCGTACTTGTGGCTATGGCGAAAGAATGTGTATGGTGGACGCGTCTGAAAGGTCTAGAGACAAAGACTTTCCTCTCTGGGCAATCTCTCATCAACTTCTTCAAGTATCACCTGAAGAGGAAGTTGAGAGTAGAAAGGGAAGTCTTGTCTAGTGAATGCTTCAAAAAAAGATGGGTGAATGTAGCAAGGATGGCACGTGTGAACGACGGAGCCATCTTGAGCATAACCCTATGAACAAGAAAAAAAAAATAAAACAAAAAGGCAAAAGAGAGTCACTTACTGTTATAGTTTCTTCAATGAGAATATTGACCAAGGTTACCGTGGTCTTTTCCGTAGGCTTTTCCTTCCACGGCTAAACCTAAACTGTCCTCCCCTCTTTTTACACGAGAACATTACTGTGTGATACACGATCCCTATTGATCGGCCTTTCCTTTTCTTTTTTTTTCGATCCCTTTTGATCGAACTGCCCCTTTTTCCCTTCCTACGATCCCTTTTGATCGACACCACCAATTTTTTTTTTTTTTTTTTTTTTTCCTTCCTTCCCCCTCCCAAAAAGAAAAGCTCTACATTGTATTTGTCCCATCTTCGTTGAGCCCTGTGTGGCTAATAAAAGAAATGTATCTGTGTCTATCTATCTATCTATCTATCTGTCTGTCTGTCTGTCTGTCTGTCTATATGTGTGTGTGTCTATCTATCTATCTGTCTATCTATCTATCTATCTATCTATCTATCTATCTGTCTGTCTGTCTATATGTCTGTGTGTCTATCTATCTATCTGTCTATCTATCTATTTATCCATCTGTGCGTCTGTCCGTCCGCCCGTCTGTCCGTCCGTTCGTCCATCCATCTATCCATCTATCTATCTATCCATCTATCTATCTATCCATCTATCTATCTATCCATCTATCTATCTATCTATCTATCTATCTATCTATCTATCCATCTATCTATCTATCTATCTATCTATCTATCTATCTATCCATCTATCCATCTATCCATCTATCTATCTATATATATATATATATATTTATATGTCTGTCTGTCTATCTTACGAATGTATATTGATTGACATTCAATATTCGATATTACATAAGTGTGTATATACATAAATGCATAAAAACATGCATACATAGATAAAAACATATATATTGACATATTCTTTTATTCTTTTATTCTTTTATTCTTTTATTCTTTTATTCTTTTATTCTTTTATTCTTTCACTTGTTTCAGTCATTAGACTGTGGCCGTGCTGGAGCATCGCCTTGAAAAATTTTAGTCGAATGAAGTGACTCCAGTACATTGTAATTATCGCTCCGTTTGCCGAACCGCCATGTTACGGGGGACATAACACCGGTTGTCAAGCTGTGGTGGGGACAAACACAGACACCTTCTCCCCATATACATGCACACGACGGCCTTCTTTCAGTTTCCCTCTAGAAAATCTACTCACAAGGATTTAGTCGGCTCGAGGCTACAGCAGAAAATATTTGTCCAAGGTGTCACACAGTGGGACTGAACCTGGAACCATGTGGTTGGGAAGCAAGCTTTTTACCACACAGCCACTCCTATATATATATATAGATGCAAATACATTTACATGCATACTTGCATATATAAATACATGTATACATGCTTGCATAAAAACATGCATATATATATGTACACAAGCATATTTGTGTAGATAAATATTTATGTATATGTGTGTGTGTGTATGTGTATATATATATATATATATATATATATATATATATATATATCACACGAGATTACTTTCGTTTATTCAGTTGCTTATATTACGCGCGCGCGCACACACATACGCACATACACTCACACACACATTCATATACATATATATTGTACATATATATATGTAAAGTATGTATATATATATATCTAGCTAGCTAGCTCAACATACATACACACGCACACGCTTACTTACATGCATACATACATACACACATTCACACATACATACATACATACATACATACATACATACATACATGCATACATACATACATACATACATACATACATACATACATACATATGCACACATACATACATACAAACAAAATTACCCTGTTGTTGACGCTGAAATTGCAATGAAGGAACTTTGGATTTAGGTTAGAAACCGGTTCTTTCTCTATTGGCAAGAAATCTTGAAATAAAACTGAGCAATGACATACATCAGGTACAGTATTTACAGATGAGATCCAGAGATGTTCAATATGGAAAACATTTAGAAGAACTCAAATGATTTGAACTTGCACTCTGAAAGTTTTACTGAGGACTAAGTCTGTGAAGTAAAGAGTGGCTATAAAAGGAGTCCAGGTATGGAAATAATGATGTCAATAAACAAATAAAACCACCTGGGTTTGGTATATAAAATATATTGTATACATGTAAATAGGAAGAAAACAAAAAACTGAAAATATTCAGTCGATGAATACTTATGTATAAATATATATATATATTAACAGAGGAAACTTACATAAAGTACAAAAGACGGAAAGAATTAAAAGGAAGCAGGTATAGTGTTACAAGTCAGACAGCTGTTTCTGGAGAATTGGAGATTCTTCATAAGGAGAATCATAAGGATACACATAAGAAGACTCATAAGGAGACTCGTAAGATGACTCGGAGAGCCTTCATAATATTAGCAGATGTAGGTCACCGGAATATTCAACCAGTAACGGAAGTAAATAAACATTGGATAAATCGGCTTCCGTCTTCAGGGTGGGAAGATAAAAAAAAAACTGACGTTTCAAATCATGATGCACAAGACATACACACTTCACGTCTGGCTGTACAGCCTTTTTGTTTTTTTATTTCACCGTTTCGTTTTTCTGTCTTGTTTTCCGTCTGCCACTACCCTCCACGAAAAAAATTTAATTTGTGTTCGTGGGAAGAACCATTTTAACGATGCGTACTGCCTTAATTCTTCGGAACGCCGGAGTTTTAATGGTGGCAGCTGATGAAGGGGATGTTTCTATGTGGCCTGCTTGTTTGTTGCACCTTGTTTACCATTTTGTCCTTGTTCTTTTGCCACGTCATGTACCCAGTTATGTATCTATATGTACATGTAGATGAACGTATATACATACATGTACACATATATGCATATACTCATATATTGTTTATATATATATATACATACATATATATATATATATATATATATATATATATATATATATATATATATATATATATATATATATACACACACATATGTATATATCCACATATACAAATATCCATATAAATGGTTGCCATGTAGTAAATGAAAAATAATTTAAAATATCGTAGCAGACTGTACAGCAATATTTGTTTAAATTGTTCCATCAACGTAAGTTAAGTATCGTTACATTGACATTTAACGGTTTCGCAAAGATTGCAAATCCAGTGAGAGCTCTCTCCCTCTCTCTCTCTCTCTCTCTCTCTCTCTCTCTCTCTCTCTCTCTCTCCATAAATAAATTATAATTAGGATTTATAAATATAAATTACATATGTGTCTTGCAAACAACTTGCACAAGCAAGTGCTACCAGTCAAGAATTCCGCAAACCGGAAGCCAGCAAGTGTATGGGGTCATCAGGAGAGAATGCGCGCCGTTTCGGGGCCTACCTCTCGACGGCTTCAATGCGCACCGGCCCCCCCTCACTGATATGAGGCCCCGCTTGCTAGATCAACTGATTATTAAACAAAGCCCAATAGTTCTCTAGCCATCGCTCATCGTCTCTTTTTAACCAAATCCAGTGGCTAGCCTTCTCCACTGTAGTTTGGATATCGGTAATGGTGGTATTTACCTTCCGATGAGTTAGGCCTAACGATAACAGCAGTCATTTCACACTGTTTCCTACAAATCCTCTACATCCGACTTCGATTGGAAAATGCTCCGCTTTCCAGCCTACGTCTTCACATTTCTCGAGGAGGTTTTCATAACGGTCCATCTTTCGAGCCCGCGCGGCGTCCATATTATCTTCATGAGGAACCGTTAACTCAACTAGATTTACAACTTATCTTCTTTCACACCACATTAAAATGTCAGGTTTTTCCATAACTGGGATGGGAAAGAATACCTGGCACCCAGGCAAATCTGCAGTCACTTCCCAATAGTCGTTCCACTTTTCATTTCTCACAGGAAGTTTCTTGCTCTTTTTCTTGAAACGGATCCGCTGACCTGAGTGCACGAAGGTAATAAAATCTTTAGATGGGTCTTTCAACGGTTTTTTCTCAGTGTTGTTGAGATGAATTTGGTTCTTCATAGCATTGAAGATAACCTTCAAGACCAGGTTGTGTCTCCATGTATATCTATTCAATGCTAAGGAACAGTTGGAAAGAATATGTTTCAGTGTTCCGACCTTTCCGCATTTGCATATATCATTCTCTGAGACGTTCCATCTTACGAGATTCCTAGGTGACGGCAAAACATCATAGGATGAACGAATCAGAAAACTTAGCCGAGATGTCGTCCACTTCCATATTTCATCCCAACGTATCTTCCTCTCAAC
>NC_142944.1:41513185-41533185 GCF_046866305.1 Octopus bimaculoides | reverse complement strand
CCCATGTATCCCTTCCTGTCCTTTAGCAATAAAAAAATGATCATACCGAAATATTACATGTGCGTGTGTGTATGTTATATGTGTTTTTGTATGTATGTATCTACATATATAAATATCAATGTACAAATACGCACACACACATATTATGTGTGTGTGTGTGTGTGTGGTAGTACGCATACATATATGTGTGATTGTGTGCGCTTGCGCACAATCACACATATATGTATGCGTACAGGTATACATTGTTCCTTGGCTAGTACATCCCAAAATTAAAGTTTCCGACGTCCAATTTATACTCTGAAATTATTGTTCCCATTCCGAGTCTAAAGCAACAAATCATTTCCCATTTAGTTTCCTGTGGGAATCTCAATGCACAATGTTGGCATGTGAGCGTCTTAATCATATTTCTACACCTGAAACCTAGATATGTCAGGTTTGTTTGACGTATTGATTTTAAAATTTCCCGGCGGTCATTTTGTCGAAGCTCGACGTTAAAATGCAGTGCGAGTTAAACACTGAATCAATTGTACAGACAAATGCACACCTCTAATATACTAGATTGTTGCCTGTATGAAGAACTATTAAAAACCGTGAACTGGTAGAATCGTTGAAGCGTAACAGAAAATACCAAATGTTATTTCTGCCAGTTCATTACGCTCTGAGTTCAAATCACGCCTAGGAAATTTGAACTATTCTTCGAGTTCGATATAAAGTACAAATCAAGTACTGAAGCCAATAGGATTGACAAAACCAATCTTCCCAAAATTTCTGACCGTGTGCCAAAATTTGAAGCCGTTGTTCTTATTAGCAGCAAGCTGTCAGGATCGTTGGACCGCCGGAGAAAATTGTTTGCACCAAGGTCGACTTTGCCTTTCATCCTTTCAGGGTTGATAAAATAAGTAGCAGTTGAGTACTGGGGTCTATGTATTCCACAATCCTACTTTTCTCAAAATTTCAGGCCTTGTGCTTATTTTAGAAAGTATTATTTATTCTGGTCCCTTAACTTCTGTGTTTATATCCTGCCGAGTTCAAATGAAAACTTTCATCTTTCTGAGATTGATACAATAAAACACCACTCAATGTACTGGTTCAATGTTGTAGACTAAAGTTCTCCCCTCAGAGGTACTGGCCTTGTGTCTGGATTGGAAGAAATTATTTTAATTATTATTGCTACAAAATACAACAAAATATATTTTCCCGAACTGGAAAAATGAAATTTACGACTTCAATACAATTTCAGCATTTAACATCTAAAACAATATCAGGCAATTCTGTGAGATTAAGAAGTCAAGAATTCGCCCGTATAAATTACCATAGTATCTTACACTCAAAAATGGTGGCACTATTCATTGTTTCTTTTTCCTATTGTCAGCATGTTTCATTGATGATGTCTTTGAATAAATACGAAAAACTAAAAGAAACACTTTTAAGTGATTAAACCACCAAGCCACACATTACTACATATTCTATAACAGTAGTGAAAAAATGAAATCCCCAAACCATTTAAGTGATTAGAGCCAAGCCACGCCGTCGTTATACAATCATGAAAAAAGAAAATAAAAACTAAATTTAATTGTGTTACAAATGAAATACAGCTGAAGGTAGTCGCTTTTAAAATATTAAACATTCAATAGGGGCGTTATTTTATTTTTATTTATCTATTTGTGTTTAAAACATTTTATTTTGGATGTTTATAGTCGTATTCTTACAGGACAATTGATTTAGATTTTCTTTATATTTTCATTTATTAGAGTTTTGTTTGTAAATGAAATACTGCATTGAACATATCGATGGCCATGCGGTTAAAGAAGTTCACTCCCCAATCATATGGATCCTAATTCTCAACCAATTAGTATCAAGTGGGATAGATATCTGCGCTTGCAGGAATACACACACATATACACACACACGCACACACACATACATACACATATACATATATGTATGCATATTATACGTGCGTACATATCAAATATATGTATACATACATACACACACAGACATATATATACATATATATATATATATATATATATATATATATATATATATATATATATATATATATATATATATATATATATATATAACTACGTCACACGATTCCGTCCTGGCTCAGTCCCTCTTCGTAACAGCTTGGGCAAGTGTTTACCACTATAGCCTCGGGTAAATGAAAACTGAAAGAAGCCCGCCACATCTGTACGTGTATGTGTATAATATATATGTACATATGTATATATCTATGTGTTGGCGTCTTTGTGTTTGTCCCCTACCATCGCAAGACAACTGTTGCAGGTTTCTTTATATTCTTGTAACTCAATGTTATGCCATTAGAGATCTATAGAATAAGTAACAATTTTGACAAAAATATGGTCGATTCTTTCAAATATAAACTCTTTAAGGCGGGTGTCCCACCACAGTTGCAATCCATTAAGTGAAAAAAACAATATCGAAAAGGCATATTCCAAAGAGACAGCCTCTCTGTGATGTTTATACTTTCTGAAAACCCCTTGTCATTCATGTTAAAGAAGTCTGAAGGATATCTCACTGGTTCACAAGGAAACAAAAATACCAAAATTACACACTGTTTCTTTGTGGGTGACTTAAACTTTATGCAATGAATATGCATGAGATGAAAAAGGGCCTTGACCTAGTTACAACATTCTCAAAGGATGTAGGAGTGGAGTTTAGTCAGGATAAATGTTGTTATATGGTTGTGAAAAAGGGGAAACTGTAAACCCTATATCTGATGAGGAATGTTACAGGTATCTAGGGGTTGATGAAAATATATTTTGCAATTGCGCCTGTGACAAAACACGTGTCACTAAAGAATATTACAGCCTAATAAAGGAAATCTGGACCTCAGAACCCTCTGCATTCAATAAAACAGCGGCCCTCAATGTGTTTGCTGTGCCAGTACTTATACCAACATCTGGGCTGCTTGATTGGACACTTGATGAGATCCGAGCCATTGATGTGAAAACCCGGAAGATACTAACAAGCACATAATTTCCACATAAGCAGTAACGTAGACCGCCACTACCTAAAACGTGAACAAGGCGGCAAAGGCTTTTAACATCGATCCAAAATGCCTTTGAATGTCGCATCATATCCCTTTGGCAACATCTTTTAACCACCAAGTGCCGAAGTGCATCCCTTAACCAAGTTTGCATACATGAGGTTGATAACATCGAAGGCAGCTTTTTGAGCAACACTTTTGTCTGATAACCTAGAATACATGCCCAAAGAAGTTGCACGACTCTACCGCAACGTATCATCAGATGAAAGGATGAGACTATATGAGCAGAAGACTCTGCATGGATATGTTAGTAGAAAGCTCCGTGATGATAGTAACACCGATCACCAAAGCAGTTTATCATGGACCAATAGCCGGATTACTACTTCCCACTTTGAAGGGTATGCGTTTGCAATCCAGGTACAGGAAATATCAACCAAGTACCTAATGCACAAAAAGAGATAGAGATGCAGGAAAAGCAGTAAAATGTGACAACCGATGCAGACTGTATGGAGTTTACACAGAAGTATCACCCACATCATAAAGAGTTGTCCGACAATGTCATCACAGTATTATCTATCGATGACGTTGTAGCACTCTATAATGAAATCCTATAGGGCACTTTATAATGAAATCCGTTGGAAGGATAATCCCGAGGACAAAGAAATAAAAATCCACAATACGGTAGAAGTCATAGCCACTCATAATAAAAAGTAATACTGGTGGAATGTACCAGTAAAGACCTCAATAAAAGGTAAGCACAACAAACCCGATATGATGATTTGGGATAGAGAAAAGAAACTGTGTACAGCTGTGGAAATTAGCTGCCCAGAGGATGTTAACATAAAGCTGAAGATCAATGTAAAAGAGAACACCTATGCTGAACTACTGAGAAATCTATCCAGATTACAAGTTCAGGTTTATAACTGTAATTATTGGGGACCTGGGATATGTAACACATTGCCTAAATACCAATCTTGACAAATTAGGCTTCTCAAAACCAGAAAGGAGAAAGCTACTTCGAAGGCTAGATCCGATCCATCACGGGCGCTGTAAAAATCTATAAAACTTACCAGAAGTTTATTGTTTAAATATATATGAGCATGTCTAAATATGTAACTATATGCATGAGAATACATACATAAAATATACAAATCTGCACATACATACATACATACATACATACATACATACTTACATGCATACATGTATGTGAGTATAAGAATGAATGTATGTATATTAGATTTTGTGCATGCCTAAATAGCCCCTTGCCCAAACCTTAGTTGTTATATAACCAACCAATTTTAATCATCCCCACATCTCTATAAAGACAATTTACAGTCTTGCTGATCATAAAAATATAGGTCGTCGAACTGGCTAAGCCGTCACAACGTCGGTTTGAATGCTTCGCGGCTGTTTGTTCCGATTTTGAGTTCAAATGCTTTCTAAGTGAAACGCAGTAATAATATATTTGTTGACAGAATGAACGTGAAGAAAGACACATTGTAATAGATAGTCTAGCAGTTTCCCCGGATGTCGGAATTTAATTGGTTACAAACATTACTAGTAGACACTGAATAGAAACTGATAAAAAATAACTACCACCACCACCACCACCACCCTCTCACTATCCTTCTTCCTCCCCTTCTCTCATTCTCTCTCCCACTCTCTTTCTCATATGTAAGGAAGGGATTCTAATATCTATGTAGTTTTCTATCCATAAATCTTTAACAGTTAGAATATCACAGAATTTCCCGCCATATTGTTTTAATTAGAAACTTGCGCCTTCTCCAAAGGTCAGCTTTACCACGACCTTTGTCAGATAATAAATGGTTTTGTTTTTTCTTTTCTTAGACATTCTAAGATAAGGCAAAATGTTTCTTGACTATTTAATGTTTATTTCAAACATGGCATTCGCAAAACTAATGTGATTATTTTTATTTAGAAAGAAAAACACATTTGTACTTTGCTGTGGCTGTTTTGTTTGGCATGTGTGTTCGTGTGTGTGTGTGTGTGTGTGTGTGTGTGTGTGTGTGTGTGTGTGTGTGTGTGTGTGTGTGTATGTATGTTAGTAAGCAATGAGAAGGTTAGAACATTCAGTCAAACCTGGTGTTCCGGCTCTTTGGGCAAATGTGTGATCTAACATAAGACACCTCATTTACGAAGACATTGGTGAGTGAACTTGGGATGAGACGTAAATATTTATATGTGCGTGTATCTATGTGTGTGTGTATCTGTAAATGTACATATATGTGTGTGCATATATCTATATATGTATATATATAGATATATATACATACATACACACACATACATATTTGCATGCATGCATGTATATATATACATATGCAGAAAGAGTTTTCGTCACCAGACGTGTGTACTTTGAGTGATCAGTTTGTTTTACCGCTAAAACTACCGCTTGAACTGCAACTGAAAAATGCGGCCAGAAAAGGTTTCTCCTTGGGCGGATATTGATTAAAATAAATTTTTTTTTTTTTTTTTTTTAATTGGCATCACTCGAAAGACGTTTCATTCAGATAGAGAATATAAACAGATAAAGTCTCTTACAGCTATTTCTAGAATAGCCAAGCATGTGGATCATGATATTGTGTAAGGATTTCATTGTGTAAGGATTTCATAAGCTTAGTATTCCATCATTGGAGAGGGAGAAGTCAAAGAATATAAGAATGGAGAAATATACTCAACCGAGGATATTAGTACTTTCCAATTTGTCAAAATTAAAGGAAGTATCAGAGTGAAATAGGTACGTGGTGCGTAGTTCCTTGACTGAATAAATGATGAAGTTATACGTAAAGTCCATTAGCAGTTTCAAAAGACAATGTTTGATTATAATCCATGTCAAAAACACAGTGGACGTTACCAGTTCCTTTTTGGAATAGAGTTAAGTAAAAATGATATACTAGAGTGTGAAGGAAAGACAGAAAGACATGGTAGATGTACTGAAGCATCTATATACCATTCCGTATTGTAAAGTAATGTTTGTTAATGAAACATTGACAAATATGCTTGGCTATTCTAGAAATAGCTTTAAAGACTCTATCTGCTTATATTGAATGTTTTCGAGTGGTGCCAAATACTTTGCTTTTTCATTTTTTACTTTAATCTCTCTCTTTCTCTTTCTCTCTCTCTCTCTCTCTCTCTCTCACACACACACACACACACACACGTCATTATTATTATTATTATTTATTTATTTATCTATTTATTTATCTATTTATTTAATATATCTTTCTCCGTTTTCTTCCTCTGTTTAGACGAACTTTCCTACCTTTTCGGACAAAACCTTTTGTAACCTTCGTCCTGTCTTTGTCCTTACATGTATTTAATTGATATTAGCCCTTGTGGCCAATAAAACGAATTAATTATTATTATTCCAAAGATGGGTGGCTGTTGGAAGAATGGCCAGTATAAACGGACCAATTCTGAGAATATACCTGTAGAAAAAAAAAAGGTAACGTAAAAGGAAAAAGGGCTCTATACCCCTTTCTTATTTTTTCTGACCAGGCTCCCGCGGTTTTATGGGTTTTTCCACGTGTAACCTTTCCTTCTTCGAAGCGCCTCCCCCTTTGGGAGTTCTATTTATTTATTTATCTATTTATTTATCTATTTATTTGTTATATCTTTTTCCGTTTTCTTCCTCTGTTTAGACGAACTTTCCTACCTTTTCGGACAAAACCTTTTGTAACCTTCGTCCTGTCTTTGTCCTTATATGTTTTTAATTGATATTAGCCCTTGTGGCCAATAAAACGAATTTATTATTATTATTATTATTTAGGTTTGGCTCAGACAGACAGACAGACACCTAAAGATAGGTTGGTAGACAGAGAGACATATAGGTAAGTAGGTAGGTAAGGGGTGAGTAGGTAGGTAGGTAGGTAGGTAGGTAGACACAGAGAGATTTATGCAACGTGATAAGCCAACGTTAACACATTTAATATATAGAGCATTAAAGAGCTAACAAAAAATATAATCATTGGGTAACAAACGATTGACACGTGTGTGGAACGCAGAAAATTCTGACCGATTTTAATTTCAAGCATAAAAAAGCCTTTTTTTTTATAGCGTCTATCGTCATAATAGCCGATGAGAATGCATTGTAGCTCTTAGCTCCGGCATTTGAAACTCTGAGTCCTATTATGACAACTTACTGATTGCCCTAATCTATACATACATAAATTCCTCTATTTACCAAATATCGTGGTTTCATTCTTCTGTTGTCATTCATCACCATCATCACCATCATATGTGTGTGTGCGTTTGTGCCTGTTTTTGTGCCCACCACAGTGAAATGACTGAAACAAGTAAAAGAATCTATATATATGCATACATATATATATATATATATATATATATATATATATACACACACATATATATACACATACACACATACATATGCATATATACACACAGACACACATTATATATATATATAATATAATAAATGTGAAAACTAATTTGTGTGTCAGTGTGTCACAATTTGACATCCCTCTCTTACTATTCAATGACACTCCTACTATTCCTGATGATGGGGGGAAGAGTAATAGTAGGCATAGAGACGGTGAGGGCGGTGGTGAAGACAGAGAAAAAAAGAGAGAGAGAGAAAGAAAGAAAGAAAGAAAAAGAAAGGGGCGAAAGAGGGCCTGAACACTGAAGTAACATGCTGAATAACTTACTGGTAATAGTATGAGCTGTAGTTGTGATAGAGACGGAGGCAGCGGTGATGGTGGTGGTGGTGGTGGTGGTGGTGGTGGTGGTGTTCAGGGATGATGGTAAGAGTAAGTGATGTGAAAGACAGTGGTGGAGGGGAAGGCAGCGAAGTCAAAAGTATTGATGGTGGCGTCAGAAGTCTGAATGGTGTGTGTATGGCAGGTGCGATGGCGATAGTGGTGGTACTGGTGATGGTGATTGGTTGAAAACAATCAATAGAACGAGAGAGAGAGAGAGAGAGAGAGAGAGAGAGAGACAGACAGACAGGCAGACAGGCAGACAGACAGGCAGACAGACAGACAGACAGACAGACAGACAGACAGGCAGATAGACAGAGAGTGACAGAGAGTAAGAGGTTAGATAGAAAAAGATATTGTACTGACCCCCTGAATGGGAAGACAAAAAATATTGTTTATCATGTAGCTTTGCAATAATTTCCAAGTCAACAAATTATATCATTGTTTTGATGAAAATTGTTCACTGCTTGAAAAATATTGGTCAAGTTGAATAAAATTTTATATGTACTCAATGCATGAAGTGTCATTATTGGGCCCAAGGCCTAATGAAGAGCCCTCCACAGGAATTTTAAGCTAGTATAGTATATACATTTGTATGAATATATTGTGTTAACGACATCAATGATTGATTAGTCACTGGTTCTCTGTAGACCACTGGAAATGAGATGTGGGTAGTATGCGGTGCTAGCAGATACCTATTACCGATGGTGCACAAGACCAGCCGAATCACGTGACAGCTACCAATGCTTGACAATTCCTGTCTGCTACCGATATTTCGATATTCTTATATAGAAGAGAATTTCTCAAGGTAAACAGCACAGCATCACAGAACTCCTGTAATAAATACATCCCCGAATAAACAGGATATAAAACTTGCCTTGTCATTCGCTAATATTTAATGCGTATCTATGAGTATGTGTGTCTATACATACATAACCTATATATGTATGCGTGTATGTGTATATATGTGTATGTATTATGTATATATGTAGATAGATAGATAGATAGATGCACACACAGAGGATGAGTAATTGTTTACACAATGTGTGTTCTTGTTTCTTGTGTGTATTTTTGGAAATATGTGTGAATGTGAGTGTATGAATCTACATACGTTTGTATGTATACTTGTATTCATGTATATATATATATATATATATATGTGTGTGTGTGTGTGTGTGTGTGTATGTGTGTGCATTTGTGTGTGTGTGTATGTGTGTATGTATATGTATGTGTGTGGTTACGTATAATGCATACATACATACATACATACATACATACATACATATATATTTTATACATGGATACAAACATACATATGTAATGTACGTAGATACATACACACACATTCACACATATTTCCTGGTTATATTAAAAACAACGTTAATTTCTTATTCGCTACTACTCTTCTGTTGAATTTCATTCTAACTTATCTAGGATAGTGCAGGTTATTAGGATAGTAGTAGGTTAGTTCTTAGGTTATTTGGTTCCTTAACAGAGTATGTAATAGGGGTTAGATGCCATCGTTTTTTGTTTTGGGGGTTTTTTTTTCATTTCTTAAAGAATACACTGTTTTGTACGTAGTTACAGTTTAACGAAGCCGGAAAGACGTTGTACAGCAGACATGAAGCATACATGTGCGTATGCGCATGTGTTTGAGAAAAAGAGAGAGAGAGATAGAGATCTTGTCAGTTGAGAAGGAAGATGTCACATAGTACAAGCTGAATGTTACAATAATAATAATAATAATAATAATAATAATAATAATAATAATAATAATAATAATAATAGTAATAATAATAATAATAAATATAATCATGATGATGATGAAGATGATGATGATGATGATAATGATGATGGTGGTGTGCATGTGTGTGTACGAACTTGTATGCCTGGATATTATTTATACTCGTATGTATGCATGTGTACATGGAATTGTGTACATTCAAGGTTTCCGTAACTGTGTATATGTGTGGCGCCATCCAATTAGAGGACAGAAAATGTTGTCACAAATGAGAGTATGAAATCCCTAAGGAATACTCTACTGAAAGTTAAACCCCGCCATTTTCTAACAGGAAACAGTCATCTTTGGCGAATCACATAAATTAGATGTTGTAAAAATTAGTGTCTTTGGAAAACTCCGCAAAAGTGTATGTTCCATTTCTCATCCCAATTAACGAGTCCAACATCGTTTCCTTGCTAAAATAACAACCAAATCACTTTTAAATACCATCAATTTTCAAACAAAGGAAAAATGTATTTAGTATTTGTTCCTAGATACCATATATACTTCCATGGATTAGACGTGTGTGTGTGTGTGTGCGTGTGTGTGTGTACGTGTGTGTGTTTATTTATCTGTGCCATCTGATCATTCGTTATAATTGATTATAATGTGTTTATTCATTAATCTTGGTTATGAATCCCTCAACCACATATATATATATATATATATATATATATATATATATATATATATATATATATATATATATATATATATATATATATATATATATATATACAAATCATAATAAGCAACAAGGATATCCAGAGGTAATGCAGTACGATCGTTTCACAAAACTCCATTTAATTGAACAATGCAACCATTATATCAATTTAAGTACAGAGCAATCCTCAGCTGCATAAAGACATAGAATTAAATTAAATTAAAACAGATGGACACATTAGTATAATTTTACGTAAATCCTCCAAGAAGGTAAGGAGATAGACAAAGAACGTGCTGTCTTCACTTCAGCTTAGTAGCTTCTAAGCTGAAGTGAAGACAGTGAAGACAATATTAAAAATATTATTATAATTTTACAGCGTTTTCAAGAATAACAGCTAAACAATTACTGATGGTGCGACACTTTATTGAGCAAAGAGTAAAATTTATAGTGAAGATCTAAGCGCTGTGTGGTTAAGACATTTGCTTCCCAACCACATGGTTCTAAGTTGATCCTCACTGCATGACACCTTGGATGTTTTTTACTATAGCTTCGACCGACCAGTGTTGTGAGTGGATTTGGTAGACGAAAGCTGAAATATATAGATATGTGTGTGTGTGTCCTCCACTACTGCTTGATAACCTAAATTAGCGGTTGAGAAAAAGCCACCGATAGTACCAGGAACTTTACAAGCAAGTTTATAATCTGTTTGGGGATTTACATAAAAAGATGAGCGAAAGAAAGGTAAAGGAGCAAGAAATGCGATAAAAGTACACAACGCTTGCATTCTTCATTCGTCCTAACGCAGGAAAGCTTCCAACTATGTCAATCAAGGAATCCTGCAGAACCAGGATCACCCAAAATGCAGAGTTTGTTCGATGTCACCCTCGTTGAGGGAGACTAAAATGGCAGATAGCGAGGAAGTAAGTAAATATGAGTGTCGAAAAGAGAAACAATTGCGATTAGTGAGCTGTAGTGAGAGATTTACAATGATTGGAGTAGCAAATATTTTGATAAAAATGAAACTGCAAATTTTTGTCGTAAATTTGGCAGGCTCTATAATTTCTTTTAACTTTGTAGTTAACATTCAAATACTATGAAAAGCAGAAATTTAAACGAATCATGCAAAGTGTTGATTTTAAATTAAAAAGTGGTCTTCCGTTGGTTACGACGACGAGGATTTCAGTTGATCAAAGCAACGGTACAACTTTCTCGTGAAATTAATATGAAAGTAGCTGAGCACTTCATAGACACGCGTATCCTTAACGTAGTTCTCAGGCTAATTCAGCATCATAAGAATGCTATAGGACTGGCCTTTGAAATACAGGCACTACTCATTTTTGCCAGCTGAGTGGACTGGAACAACATGAAATAAAGTGCCTTGCACAAAGACATAACGCACCACCGGGAATCGAACTCACGTCCTTTCGATCGGGAACATCCTAACCACTAAGCCACGCGCCTTCACTGATTTTAAATAATGGAAATTCATACATCCATACCCTAACACAAACATACAGCTCGTTTTTATAACCGCTTTTTTTTTTCTTTTTCATTCTTTCTGTAGTTTGATCCTGTCTACTTCACATACATACAAACACCCTTCATATAACTTGCTTTTCTGGCTGAATCTTATATATGACAATCAATCATTAACAAAACATATTGTTGGATATTTTAGGGAAAAAATATTATTAAATATAATAAATTGGTTAATATTTAATTTCATACACATAGACACATATATATTTGCATAAGCACACGCACACACATATGAAAAATAATTTTAAGCAAAAACAGAAAATAGTTTCATATTTAATTTCATATCTATATACACGCATGCGCCTGAAAGTTTAGTTATGAAAAGTTTCGACATTATTACAGTCTATTACCTCCCACTGTGACTGTTTCTTAACTTTCTAAAAAAATCACGTATCTTAGCAAAATTTTACAAATATATGTTATGAAAAGTGTGGATTACGATTTTGTTAATAACATTTTTAGAACAAAGCATTTTTTTATGAAGCTTAAATCTTTCTCCGCCACCCCATCCCCTCTTTGTTACCATCAATTTCCGTCACTTAAGAAGTATTTTATAGTTTTTGGGGATTTTATTTTTCAGATGTCTATGTTTGACAACGTAAGTGTAATGTAATCCACACTCTTGAAAAGATATGTGTGCAAAATAGCATTTAAAAATATGCATTTTAAAGAGGATGTAAATACAAGGAGATCGTGGTTTCAATTCTCGGACTGGCCGTGCGTTTTATGTTCGTGAACAATGGACTTCATTTCACGATACTCCAGTTCACTCAGCTGTAAATGAGTAATTCTGCGATCTGTGACTAGTGTCCTGAGCAAGGGAAGTGTAGTGATCTTGGCTACTTAAACACATGGAAAACAAGATAAATGGCTTTATGATTCCTAGGACTCGAAACAGTTTTTTTATTACATAGGTACAAGAAATTATGGAAAGAGGTAAGTCGACAAAAAAACGACTTTAGAACTCCATCGATAGAAAATTTCATCAAGCTTGGTGAGATGAGAGCCAAAATTGATCTTAATAGGCTTTGGACTCGGAATGTAAATGACCAGCTTTACTACCGGAAGGTATTTTGTTCGACGCTCTAATCATTTTGCCAATACACCGCCGCCCAAATCGCCAAACGAAGAGAAAAAGAAACACTTGTCATATCACATATTTTCTATGCAACCATCAAGAAACATTATTGCAACTTACATTAATCATGTTGTACACATTCACCACTAAACATTACTACAATTCAAATTAAACATATTGCCTACAGCACAAACAAAACATTAAGTAAAACAAGAAATGCAAAAATTCAAAAATTTTGCATCTCGCGAAATACAACGCTGCGCACAGCTCAGGATCAGAGGTGCACCTGGTAGTGTAGAAGAATCCCTGCTATCAGTATATGGCTGGAAATCAGGTTCCTGTCATTGGAACTATGGAAGATAAAGATCCTTGAAATAGAAATATTAAGCTCAAAATGATTTGAACGTAAGAAGTACGATAGTTAAAAAAAAAAGCTCGGAGATTAATTCTTGGCGCTCTGTCACAGCTTATGTCCAATCTACCAACATCCCTCATTGTTCAAATTAAACCCAACCTGGAGAAGAAATGCAAGTTTCGATGAAACTGTCCATCAAAAACAGTGGGACTCCACTTGATTAGACGGGTAAATCTGTAGAGTTGGTAGAAATAGGTTTCTTTCACACACACACACAAAGAAGCTGTTGGAGTGAGGCTATCAATCACCACCCAGCGCCGCCGTCTATTAGAATAACAGTGTAATAATATCCGAGTGTCCATTAAACAACTGACAACTCTGGTTTTAGTGAAAACGCTCCATAGAGGATATCTTTCATAATTACTAGGTGCAACTGTATAATTTAAAGTTTTCTGTTACTCGCTTTCTGATTCTAGTTAAAGAAACATTTCACACAAATGTCTGGTGTCCAGTCACACCTTTCTTTCAACTACAAATGATGTTTTATTAAGCCTGAGATTCACCCTCCTCTCACCTGTGGAATAACATAGAAAAATCGAAACAAGAATAATAAAAACAGTCACTTTAAAGTGAGAAAGAAAAATGTGGCTAAAAAAAGGACAACAGAAAAAAAGTGTCAGGGAAGAGAAAAGAAAAATGGAAGTTAGAAACGAATCCTTTATTTAAGATGAGGGATTTTATGAATATTCATTACAAATTGTACGGCTCTATGGTTAACAAGTTCGCTTCCAAATCACGTAAGCTGTACATGCAACCCAGCTATGTTGTATTTTTTAAGGTGATAATTTTTTTTTTCAGTTCTCTTCTGACTTGAGAGTAATTTTTTTAAAACATCTTCCCATCACAAAAATTTCTGACATTGATGGGCGTGAGTGGAGTGACAAGAATTTTGCTTCCCAATCATTTGGTTCTGAATTCAGCGTGAAAACATTGATAAATGTCTTCTACTGTATATTGGGATTAACCAAAGCCTTGTGAGTGGATTTCGTATACGTGTATGTCTTTGTGTTCCTTTGTCTCTCACTACTGTTTGATGACGGGTGTTGGTGTATTTACGTCCCATAACTTAGCAGTTCGGCAGAGTGTAATCGAAAGAATAAGTGTCACGCTTTATAAAAAACGTGTAAAATAAAGTACTGGGTTTCGTTCATTCGACTAAAATTGCCCAAAGCGATGTTCCAGTATGGCCGCTCTTTAATGACTTGAAACAAGTAAAAGATAAAAAGATAACAAGCCATAAATTTGATCAGTTGATCTCGGTACTTGACAAGTACTTTATTTTATTGACACTAGACGGATGAAAAAGGGACTCATGGCGTAAATGGTCGAAGAAGATATAGGAACACATTTTCTCTGATTGATTCTGTCAAACATTTTTCAACCGCGCTTGAAGTAAAAAAGAAAAATGTACGCTAATAAGATTTTCGTAATGAAATCGGATCTTTATATATATATATATATATATATATATATATATATATATGTATGTATGTATGTATGTACACTACATATGTGGGAAATTCTGTCTGTGAGTGTGTTTGTGGAATTGTTAGTGGAGTTGTTAGCTAACTCCTCCTACATCGTCTTAACGATTTTGATGAAAATTGGCACGTAAGTAGAACTCATGTCTGGAAACCTCATGGCATACTCAAATTGTTTCAAAAATCGGTAATAGAGCCTCTAGAAGGGATCCTTATATATATCTAATATATTTCATTTTAACAGCCAAGGGAAATAACCCATTCACTGGGGATTGCTCTACATTTAAATTAATATAATAATTGCATTGTTGAATTGAATGGAGTTACTTGAAAGATCGTACTGCATTACCTCTGAATATTTTTGTTGCTTATTTTGATTTTATATACATACATACATATATATATATATATATATATATATATATATGTATATATATATATATATATATATATATATATATATGTATATATATATATATATATATATATAATATATATATATATATATATATATAATATATATATATATATATATATATATATATGTATATATATATATATATATATATATAATATATATATATATATATATATATAATATATATATATATATATATATATATATGTATATATATATATATATATATATATATATATATATATATATATATATATATATATATATATGTATATATATATATATATATATATATATATATATATATATGTATATATATATATATATATATATATATATATATATATAAAAATATATGTATATAATTAAAGAAATTGGGGCGATATTACTGGCATGAGTATGCATATACGTTAGAAAGAAAGACAAAATTTACACACCAGCGAATTTCAATGCATCCCCCACAGCAAAATATTAGCTGGAGAACTTTGTGCTTAAGTATAAAACTTTAACAATTATTAAACTAATATTTACTTTCTTGTACTTTTCACTTATTTGGTTGTCTATGTCTATTTATTTTGAAAATTCCAGTTATCTTTTTAAATCTTAGTAATGCCCTAATTTATATTTTAAAAGGGAACAGGGTTCGACGAGTGCTTTGTCGTAAAATAAGGCTCTACATTCAGCCCACTACTCCTTAGCAAGTGCGGATGGCTAACTGTATAGATAGTTTAACACCAGGATATCATCTAATCTGGGAGTTGCTGCATTTCTCTCCTAACTTGAAGAGTAAATGAAGGTTAAAACTTTTGAGACAGATTTTTTTTTCATAAAAATATTTTTTCCGTTCAAAGGTATTCCTCACATTTGAAGACAGCTTGAGGCTCAAAATTAATTATATTATCTTAAATGGTGTTATTTGATTCTAGCAAAATAGTTGGCTAGTTGTTTACTGACCACAAAGGAATTATTTCCCCCACTTGTCTGAAGAAATAGGAATGTGGACTTATTGGCGGTTTAGGTACGTGTCTCTTCTTTCTCATTTCTCTCTGTCATAATATATATTTATACATATACATACACATACATAAACATACATTTTACACGCACACACACACACACACATATACGCACGTATGTATATGTATCATAGACTTCCGTTGTCGTGTAATGTCAGCGTTGTTCTATTGAGATGAATGAAAGATAAATTAAGGTGAGTGCAAGGTTTTCGGGTCACAGCTGTCTAACTTTGTTTATCTTCTCTCAGTATATTCATGTTGTCCCTCTGCTTTTGTCTCACCAACACCACCACCACCGCCGCTATTACGGTGTACGTGTCTGTCTGTGTGTCTATGTCCACCACGTACGTATGTTCTGCATCTGTAAGTATGTGTGGGATAACCCATCATGTACATATGCAGCCGTTGTGTGTGTGTGTTTTTGTCTGTGTCCACCATGAACGTGTGTTCGGTCTCTGAGTGTACATGCGTGTGCATGACTCACTGAATCTGTCATCTCTCTCTCTCACTTACTCTCCCCCTCTCTCTCACTTTCTCTCTCACTTTCTCTCTCCCTCTCTCTCTCTCTCTCACACACACACACACACACACACACTCTCTCTCTCTCTCTCTCTCTCTCTCTCTCTCTCTCTCTCTCTCTCTCTCTCTCTCTCTCCCCAAATGTCTGCCCACCACAGGTAGACGCATAGACGCGTGCATGCGCCCTGCATGTGCTTATGTCTGCTTTTGTGACCTTGCGTGTGTTTCACTGTTTCGTTTGATTGTGTGTGTGTGTGTGTGTATTTATTAGAAAGATTGTGTGTGTGTGTGTGTGTGTGTGTGTGTGTGTGTGTGTGTGTTTATGGTGTTGTTTTGTGAAAGTCAGTGCCTAACCATGAAATGAATGAAAAATATTAACTCTAACGCACCCCATCGTACGTGCAGACGTCAAATAATGTTATAGGACGTACAGGGATTCAGCTGTTATTTTTAGCAGGTTGAGTGCTACACCACGTAGATCTCTCCGTATTGATTTCATTTCTTTTCTCAGAGATTACATGCATACATGCCTACAGTTACACACACACCCGATAGTCTTCTTTCAGTTTCCATCTGCCAAATCCACTTCCAAGTTTATGTTCAGCCCGGGGATATTATAGAAGGAAATTATCACACTGTTGGGATGCAAACTTACTACACTGCCACACCTGCAGCTATGTCCGTGTATATGTATATATTTAAACAAAACTGTCCGACGAGCGGGAACGTGAAACGAGTAAAGTGTGTGTGTGTGTGTGTGTGTGTGTGTGCGCGCGTGCGTGTGTGTCTGTATGTATGTATATGTATGTATGTATGTATGTCTCCAACGCAGAAAGGCTGTGAAAACAGCTAGGAACTTCGAATAAAATCCCTTAGAAGCCTCTGCAGATAATCGAACCGTGTACTTCTCAAATTTCGGCTGACAGGTTGGCTGAGGATAATAGCATGTAGTTTGATGCTGGAAAGTTCCAAGTTCTGCGCTAACAGCTCAAGATGCTGAATGAAACGCAGACAGGATATAGTAGCCCACGAAGGATTGCAATTCCTGAATCAATATCACTGCATGACCTAAGCACTGACATAAGCAATGGGACTTCTTTCAAGATGCATATTACTAAGTTGGCAATAAAATGCAGGCGGTTGATCAGATGGATCTTTAGAACTTTCAGAAGGAGAGAACAGGAAGCCATGATGATCCTCTGAAGAACATTTGTCCTAAGCCGCCCAGACTACTGCTCCCAACTATTGTCAGTACACAGTGTAACATTAACGGTAGAACTTGAAGCAATCCAGCGAAGCTATGTAAAGGAGATCGTCTCAATGCCACTGGTCAGCTACTGACAAAGGCAGAAAATCATAAAACTTTATTCCCCAGAACGATGGCGGGAAACATAATCAGCGATATTACATTTGGAAAGCCGTGGAAGGACTTTATCAAATTTTGGCATTTGAAATTACGCAAGCACCAGAACAGGGCGTTACTATATAGTACCAAGGATCGAAATATCGCATCAAGGTACAGGACTAGATACAGAAACAGCCTGGGTTTCAAGAGCCTACAGTTCTTCAATATCCTCCCAAAAGGTCCTCAAAATAAAAACGGATCTTCTTCTGTCATGAATTCTGGATGAACCTACTTTGCACGAGAAAACACAAATGAGTGCAACAACGTCAAACTGTCTCATTCATCAAATGCTACATATCAGAGGTTTCACGTGATAAAAGTGTAATAAAACTAACGTCGATGCTTCAGCATAGTCGCAGCTCTCGTAAAGGAATAAAAGAATACACACACACACACACACACACACACACACACACACACACACGCACACACACGCACACACACACACGCACACACACACACACACACACGCACACACACACACACACGCGCACACACACACACACACACACACACACACATTATGAGAACTCAAAAGTTATCCGCTCTTTCGCCAAACCTTTTTTTAGGTTGGTCACACTGCATTCAGTGCTTGCGCGCTAAAAGTTGGAAGTCTTGTGGTTATGTAACCGAAGTTTGTCTTTGATCGCTTCAGTTTTCTTTCTTGTGTAACAGGGTAAACATGGTCGCTCAGAAGTGCGCATCAAGGAAGAACAGAGATCAATGATTTGATTTCTTGGGTTTGAACCCGAGAAATTCATTGCATGTCAAGGGATGAAATACATCGCAGGCTTTCTGTACAACATGAGAACAGTAATGTAAAATGTAGATGTGTGTATGAGTGAATCGGGAAGTTTTAAAATTATTGGATAAGCATGAAACACGAAGACACAGGACACTCATCAACCTGCACCACTGACGTGAGGATTCAACGAGTCCGAGAGTTAATTTTGGCGAATCGATGAGTAACTATTGATGAAGTGGCACGTTCTCTGCACATTAGTCATGGTTCTGCAAATGAAATCATTTACGGCAAGTTTCGCTTCCTTAAAGTCTGTGCGATGGGTAGCAAGAGAGCTTACCGAAACACATGCAAAATCGTGTAGAGATCTGTCGACGCTTACTCGACCGCTACAACGACAACAGTGAGGCTTTTTGAAAAGTATAGATGAGACCGGAGTCCATCACTTTGAGTCAGAATCCATATATATATATATATACACATATATGTATGCGTGTGTGTGAGTGTGTGTGTGTGCCTTTCTGTCTGTGTTTGTCCCCTCCCACCATGGCTTGAGAACTGGTGTTGGTGTATTTATGTCCTCGTAACTTAACCTGTTCGGCAAAAGGGACCGATAGAATAAGTACCCAGCTTTAAAAAAAATTACTGGAGTTGATTATTTCGACTATAAATTCTTCAGATGTTGTGCCCCTGCATGGCCGCAGTCCAATGACTGAAACAAGTAAAAGAGTAAAAAACTAAAAGAATAGCGTAAACTCTGCTGTGTATATGGGACTTCGCTGCTACATTAACTCCTGTGAGTGTTAATCTGACTTCTAGCACTCGGCTTTAAGTACTTGCTTGAGCAAAACCAAACAATAATAAGTGCCACCCACTCTTGCCATTTTCACAACTTTCTCCCGCTTCTCAGTAAATTCACTCGAGGACGACGGCACCTTTCCTTTGAAATTTGAAAAAGTCGATTAGAGATCTACCAAAGGGAAAGTCTCTGTCCTTCATACTTTCCTATCTTGTCCACCAGACAACCTATTTTCATACAGCTACCAAAGAACAACTGCCTTACCCGCCCTGATAGCTGGACCCATCTTGGATCTTTTTTAAAACGGGGGCCACATTTTTCATTAACGAAACACTTTGAAACTTGGAACACTAGTAGAATGTGTCAAATAAAACATCTTT
>NC_142944.1:41500685-41508185 GCF_046866305.1 Octopus bimaculoides | reverse complement strand
ATATAGCTTTATATTTTTTATTAATTTGCCTGTACGGCTAATGCTCGCGGCCACAAGCGATATTATTTTTAGAAATATTACCGTTCTCATATTTATTTTTAAATGTGTGTGTGTGTGTGTGTGTGTGTGTGTGTGTGTGTGTGTGTGTGTGTGTGTGTGTGTGTGCGTGTGTGTGTGTGTGTGTGTGTGTGTGTGCGTGTGTGTGTGTTTGCTCACTACCATCGTTTAACGACCAATGTTGGTGTTTGGATTCCTGTAACTTAGCAGTTCGGCAAAAGATAGACCGATTGGAAAAGTATTAATCTTACAAAGAATAAGTCTGGGTTCGATTTATTCGATTAGAAACTCTTTAAGGCGGTGCTCCAGCATGGCCGCAGTCAAATGACTGAAACAAGTAAAAAGATAAAAGAAAAAAAGCAGTCAGAGAGCGTAAATCTCCGCCAATCTTTCTTTATTTTGGCACTACGGCCAACAAAGAGGGAGGCACTACAAAGACAGACATAACACCACAGTGGGGACAAAAACTATAAAATGAATGAAAATGAGATGTTATATAAAAATGGAAAATTGAATGGCTATTTACAATCGTTCTATTATCTTTTTGTTTTTCCTTAATCTCGTTTTTTCCTCTTTTTTGAAAATGAAACAATTTTACTTTTTCCTTCTTTCTTCAATAAAACAATTTTACTTACTTTTTTCCTTTTTAATATCTCATGAAAGGTTCTAAATATTTTAGCTCCACTACTGGTGGCAATTCATCGAACTCCACCATCACTCCTGGCGGGTCAATCCCTTCTCCACACATGTCTTTTAGTCTGTTGTAGGTGTCCTTGTCAACCCCGATGGCCTTCACATTCTCGGAATACACATCCGTGGACAACTTTAATCTTATAATATGTTTAAACTTTAATACTTTCTTTTCAGTTTCTTTGCTTTTTGCGTATGTCACAAAATTCCATCGAAATTTTCCTTTTCTTATTTGTTTTCTCTTTTCCTGATCCGCTCCTGGTGCCTTCATCTTTTCTAACCCTACTTTGAACAGTCTCTCCAGTTGCTTTTCTAAATTTTCTTCCTCCACTGGAACAACCGGTGTCTTCACCAATGTCTCTTCCTCATACAACTCCTCCTTGAACACTTCTTCAAGTTCCTTTTCGCTTACTTTATCCAGCACCATTTTGTCTTCCTTCCTTCTGGTCTCCTCCTTTTTCATCTCTTCTTTCTTCCTTTTCTGCTGCTCTGGCGGAGAGCTCACTCTCCCACTTCACTTTCTTTTTTTAAAAACACCGTGAACCCCTCCTTCGTTGCTTTCTCCTTTATCTCGACCTGTACAACCTGGTCCGTGCTCTCCTGCCTCTCCGTCTACTCTATCTGTTGGTCCCTCTGGGGGCAAGTCGCCTTCGTGTGGCCCTTTTCCCCACATGTATAACAATCTTACGTCATCGGGCAGCACTATCTCTTCGACAATTCTGCTTAGGTCTTCCACTGTTGCTTGAACGGTTAACTCTATTCCATATTCCCAGTAGTTAACTCTTCGGGTTCTTGTGGCCTTCAGTATCTTGGTCTTCTCATTCATGTCATATATTAAGGCTGTCATCAGCTATGTTTCTTTCAGCTCTGGGGTCACTTTTCCAACTCGCACCCTGGTCACACGTTTGCCACAGTACGATGGCAAAAGTACCCTTTCTTCTGATCTTATTGCATCCGCGGAGTGCTCAATTGCTTCCTCTTCTGATGCAAAACGCTCCTCCACATTAGCGTACTTTTTCCCTCTTGTTATAAATGTGGTTAGTCTTTTTATATTCTTCAGACATTCTTCAATAGCCTCTATTGTCACTATTTCTATTTTTCTTGTTGCTATCTTCATTGTCTTATATATCACCGTTCTTTTCATTACATTGGTTGTTAGTTCCACAGGCGGCGTTAATTTCAGTGTATTTCCGTCTTTTTCCAGCAACTTCTCACATTTCTTTATTTTTCGGGGTTCAATCTTTATTTCTCGTACCTCCAGCGTTTTCAGTAATAATAACAGTGCCGAGGTAGTGCTGAATATTGGCGGTTTTCGAATGCAAGTGAGACATGGCGTAATCAGTGAATATAAACATGACTGCTGATATGCCGAGGGTCAAAATAATTTCATTATATGTTATCGTCTTCTTTAATAAAAATCCAAAAAGTAGAATTTAAAATAGAGGTCAATAATAGTCAGGTTATTCTCAAACTGCCAAGTACTGGCACCCGCCTGACCTGAGAGAAGGACTTCTGATCATAGATTTACTATTTCACTGGCTTCTCGAAGCCCATTGCTTAAACACGATTAATGTTCCTCTCGTATAGTTGTTAGTCTACGACTGGCGACTGCAAGTAAAATAAAGGCATGGAATGAAGAAAGGAACGACTGGATGTAGTAGCTAAGATACGACAAGGTATGATATTCAGAATATGAGTGACGAGATGAGGAGAGAGGAGTAAGTTGAGTGGGCTTGAGCAAAGTGAAGATATAGACAGCATGTTTGTCCTTATAGAAATAGTTGTGCTTCACACTAGTTGTGGTTGTGTTATTTACAAATAGATTATGTAACATCTTCAACTTTTGGCAGACGGCCAGCAATTTTAAGAAACGGATAAGTCGATTACATCGACCACAATGTTAATCTGGTTCTTATTTTATCGACCCCGAAAGGATAAAAGGCAAAGTCAACCTGGAATTTGATTTCAGAGAATAATGAGTCAGAAGAAATGCTGTTAAGTATTTGGTCCGACGCGTCAATGATACTTCCAGCTCGCCGCCTTGGAATGATAAATATTATATTTTATCTTTGTAGCTCCTGTACAACATTATAGTAATTTGGTAATGTTACTTGACTAATAAGTTCCCATAATCCTTTAAATATCCTTTAAAACTGATGGGAAAAACGAGCAGAAATATTCTCAAATCAAAGAGTTGGTGGAATGCTTGCAACAAAGTAGACAACTTCGAATGAATCCAAGTTACCAGGTTGGGTTGGCATAAAATCGAGTGATAGATTAAGTCTACACACTCCTGTGTAGACGAAAACATGAATTTGATTACAGAAAGCAAAGAGCCGAGACAAATACCGCAAAGAATGCCCTCTATCCAAATTTTGGGGGAGGGGACCAGTCGATTAGATCGACCCTAGTGCGCAACTGGTACTTAATTTATCAACCCCGAAAGGATGAAAGGCAAAGTCGACCTCGGCGGAATTTGAACTCAGAACGTAAAGGCAGACGAAATACCGCTGAGCATTTCACCCGGCGTACTAACGTTTCTGCCGTCTCGCCGCCTTTCATGTAAATAGTTTCATTCCGTACAAATGAAGGTGTTTAAGACTTTCCTTGAAAGGAGGGGCAGTTAGATTTGGAAGGCGTATGACTTGGGGATTAGGGTATTGTACTCACGAGTACATGATCCTGGTTTCGATTTCTGGAAACGCATTGTGTTTTTGAGTAAAACATTTCATTTTATGTTGTTCCTGTCTACTCAGCTGTAAAACGAGTTACCGCCCCATTTGGGAGAAGTGTTATGATCGCCATGGAAACAAGATAACTGGTCATATGACTCGTGATAATAATGTCCAAAGATTGTTGATAATGATGTTGGTGAGGATGGTTTGATTTGAAGGAATTTCGATTTCAAGTTTAAACCGTGCTCTTTGCGTGCGTGCGTGCGTGCGTGCGTGCGTGTGTGTGTGTGTGTCGCTGCCGCTTCACAACCTGTGCTAATGTGTTTACGTCCCCGTAATTAAACGGTACAGCAAAACAGTTCGATAGAATAAGTACTAAGCTTCAAAGAAAAAAATAGTACTGTCACCGATTCATTTGACTAAATTTTCTTCGAGACGCAGTTCCAGCAATTTCTAGTGGAATTGGTTTGTTCTTTTTTCACTAAATTGTTAAAAAAAATCTGACAAAATGTTCGAAGTTCAAATATCTGCAAGGTCGACTTCGATTTTATCTTTGCCGTGTCAATACCAGAGAGTACTAGTCATGCACTGGAATCGATTTAAACTATTTATCAACCTCTTCACAATATTTACGGCCTTGTATCTATGTAAATGATTATTATTCGCGTGTATTGTTATTGTTGCTGTTGTTCGCAGGTTTATGATCAACAATATCGCAGTTATGAAAACCTCGTCTTTTATTCAGACTTCGTTATCTCATGGCATAATACAGCAGCTTGTGTTTAATAGCCATAGCTGTTGTTATTGTTCTTGTTGCTGCTGTTGTTGTCGTGGTTGTTTTTCTATTTAGCTCCAAATCAGTACTCATCTAGCAGATCTATGATCAGAGATGATCCAACCGTGTCCACTCTCACCTTTTATTCAGGTATAATTCAGGTATAATATTATTTAATATATAGTAGTTATTACTCCTAAAGCAATTTTCAGGTATAATTCAGGTATATTATTTAATATATAGTAGTTATTACTCCTAAAGCAGGGATGGGGTAATCCCCGCCCGCGGGTGAAATTTTGCTCGCGAGCCCATTTTATTGCGTCCGCAAGCTGGTATACTCGTATGTACAAAATATAGTAAATTTTCAATTATAAAATTTATACAATATTCGTAGACCTATTTGCGACATTGGTCCACTACGACTTAAAACGGTTCGACTCGAACTGAAAATCGTCCGGTAATTGCCATTTGAATGGAAATTTTATTATCACTATAAAACACATACTGCTAGGTTTGTACCACCCCCTTGAGACCCAACTACATTCTAGCTGAAAAATACAGAATACCTCATAAGTAATATAAACGTCTTAAATTCAGTGGCGGCGTTAATGAAAATGGTACGCGTTAATTCAATGTCTTAAACTTATCTTTATTAATGTATATCGAATTATACATAGATATATACAAGATTTACAAAGATATGAGTTAGACCTTGTGATCCGCCCGCGGACCTTTCTTTGGAAATTTTTGTCCGCTGCACTAAAAAGTTTCCCTATCCTTGTCCTAAAGCATTGCTGGTCCATTAGACCTACGACTGAAAGTGTCTCAGCTGTGACCACCTCATATTTTATTCAGATCTAAAGAGTGTATCTAGGACTACATCATTCAACGTGCCTTCTCCTTAGACGATACAATTTGATTTTCAGCAAGATTCACTTATATTTCTTTAACCGACAACAGGGAGCCTTTTTTGTTACTGTTGTTTCTGTTGCTGTTATCGCGGTGGTTGTTGTTGCTGTAGTTGCTGTCTCTGTGGTTGTTATCGTTCTTGCTAATATTGTTACTGCTTTCGTTGTCATAGTTATTGTTGCTGCTTCTGTTCTTATTGTCACATTACTGTTGTAGCTGTTATAATTATTTCATTTCTTTCCTGTGACAAAATAACGTTTATAAACTGTGTAAAGTGCGTGGCGGTCAGTGTCGAGGGAGGTGGTATTCCAAACCTATAAACACCAGTGCATGACATTTCATTCTCCTAAATAAATTGTATATGTGCGGTTAAAATTTAGAGTCGAAATCCCAACGTTTCAGGATTATTCGAGCGCTCTGCGTGACAAGTTGTATGTTCTACGAGAAGAGATGTGATGACGAAAGCCGAATAAGCGAAATAGGTAGTAGCGTAGTATGTGGAAGTTTGTCGGATATGTATGTGTAGCACGGTGAAAACCGGAATCCCAGGAAACTGATTGTGGTCAGGAAACTGTTTGTCACAATTAATCAATGGTAGAATTTACAGAAGGGTCCAGTAAATTGGTTTGACTCAGGGAGTAAAATTAATCTAACGTTTCGTACAACGTACATTTCTTCAGAGGTATTAGATCAGTGGTTCCCTAAGTAAGCGATACTTGCCCCTTGAGTGCGGTGGAAAGATCCAGGGGTCGTTGAAGGAAAGTGGAGCGATAATAGGGTGACCAAAAGGAGACGATGTGTGAAAAAAATAATAATAGGTTAATTAGGTTAGGTTTTATTTGTGAAATACAGTTGTTTTGAATTTGCGGCGATCTTTCGGTACGAGTTCCTAATTATCGGCCTTTTCCGTAAAAAGTGTCTTCGACGATCTTTACCAAAGATCGGCCTTTTCCGTAAAAAGTGTTGGAGAGAAACAGGGAAACAACGTCATAACAGCGAAAGACATACAGAGAGCGCGATTTATTTTGAAGGGTTTAGAGTTCGGGTTAGGGTTTAGGTTTACGGTTAGGGTTTGGGTTTTAGGGTTTGCGTTAGGGAATTCCTTCCCTAACCGTAACCCTATACCCTAACCCTAAACATTAACCCTAACCCTGACACTAAAACCCTAACCCTAACACTGTAGTGAAGATCGTGCGGGTGTTAGGGAAAAGGCCGATCTTTGGTAAAGATCGCCGAAGACACTTTTTACGGAAAAGGCCGATAATTAGGAACTCGTACCGAAAGATCGCCGAATTTGCTGCCGAAAGTGGTCTGTATTTGTGGTCGGGAGGGGAGACGCTAGGAATGTTATTTGGGTGCCAAGGGGGCAACAGCCTGAAAAAAAAAGTTTGGAACCTCTTTGTTAGATTGTATGGCGTAGGTGTCACTGTGTTCGCAAAATTGTAAATGAAGAATACCGTAAGGAAGTAGAGGAAGCGGTGACGCGGAAAAGAAGAGAAAGCGGAGGAAAGTTACTAAAAAGTAATGAGAGTTGTGAGAGAGTGAACGACGAGGGAAGAAATAAAGGATAAGAGACGAATGAGAAGAGTGTAATGATGCGTGTAATGAAAACGAGCGAAACTGAGAAGTGATGATGGTGATGAGCAGGTCGAATGGACATAGAACAGAGCAGAGCAATAGATTGGTATGTATGTGTGTGTGTATATATATATATATATGTGTGTGTGTGTGTGTGTGTGTGTGTGTGTGTGTGGCGATCTTACGGTACGAGTCCTAAATATCGGCCTTTTCCGTAACACCTGCACGATCTTCACTACGGTGTTAGGGTTAGGGTTTTAGTGTCAGGGTTAGGGTTTTAGGGTTAGGGTTAGTGTTTAGGGTTATGGTTAAGGTTACGGTTAGGGACGGAATTCCCTAACCCAAACCCTAAAACCCAAACCCTAACCCTAACCCTAACCCTAAACCCTTGAAAGTAAATCGCGCTCTCTGAATGTCTTTCGCTTTTATGACGTCGTTTCCCTGTTTCTCTCTAACACTTTTTACGGAAAAGGCCGATATTTAGGACTCATACCGTAAGATCGCCATATATATATATATATATATATATATATATATATATATATATATATATATATATATACCAGAGTAAGCACATAAATTTGAAACAAGGTGGAAAAAATAGTACTCGAATACCGGAGGTAGAGTAATATGCTTTATTAAAAGAACTGCAAAAAGCATCACAAAGACTACTACGTGCGTCGGACAGTTTTGGTTGAGAAAGGAATAGAAATAAAGTTATATGTATCAATATACAGTTACGTTGATAGATACACATTTGAAATTGGCTTTGTTTCATTGGTCCTTTCTACTAACGGTCTTTTCGATAACCAGTTA
>NC_142944.1:41480685-41498185 GCF_046866305.1 Octopus bimaculoides | reverse complement strand
GTACATACATAGGCGCAGGAATGGCTGTATCGTAAGTAGCTTGCTTACCAATCACATGGTTCCGGGTTCAGTCCCAATGCGTGGCATCTTGGGCAAGTGTCTTCTATTATAGCCTCGGGCCGACCAAAGCCTTGTGAGTGGATTTGGTAGACGGAAACTGAAAGAAGCCCGTCGTATATATGTATATATATATATATATATATATATATATATATATATATATATATATATATATATATATATATGTATGTGTGTGTATCTGTGTTTGTCTCCCTAGCATTGCTTGACAATCGATGCTGGTGTGTTTATGTCCCTGTCACTTAGCGGTTCGGCAAAAGAGACAGATAGAATAAGTACTAGGTTTACAAAGAATAAGTCCCGGGGTCGTTTTGATCGACTAAAGGCGGTGCTCTAGCATGGCCCCAGTCAAATGACTGAAACAAGTAAAAGAGTATACATACATACATACATACATACAATACACACATGCATGCATACGTGTGTGTGTGTGTGTGTGTGTTTTATTGGCTGTTATTTTGCTTTTGATCAAATTAATATGGCTTATCTTCGATATTTCTTGCGATATTTTTTACGACTAAAGATTTCTTCATCTACTTTTATTTCTTGTTCTGCATTATTATGTGCTCCTCGTTTTAAAGTATGAGGGAACATCGAGAATGTATCATCCGATGTAACAGTTCAAGTCCTAAAGCTTACAACATTTATGTTTACATTGAAATTTAATGTTACATTGTTAAACTGGAGAACGTTATGTGGCTTGTCTGAGGAAGAATTCAACTCTCAGGAGTTAACAGGAAGTGGACTTTAATTTGTAATATTAGATTGGCGTTAAGTGTAATTATAGCTTGCGTTGTCTTCAGATTATATATCTTTTAAAGGCGGCGAGCTGGTAGATTCGTTAGCACGCTGGACGAAATGCAGAGCAGTATTTCGCCCGCCGCTGCGTTCTGAGTTCAAATTCCGCCGAGGTCAACTTTGTCTTTCATCCTTTCGGGGTCGATAAAATAAATACCAGTAAAAACACTGGAATCGATGTAATCGACTATCCCCTCCTCCCCTCCCCCCCCCGAAAAAAATTTCAGGCCTTGTGCCTATATCAGAAAAGGCTATATATCTTTATTACGTATCCGTCCATCCAATAACTAGGTTGAACTTGATGTATGGTTCCAATGTTTTTACATAATGTTGTATCTGTTATATCCCTAGGTGTTATTTGTTTTTTATATATAGTGCTTGTTTTACTAAGTTATTCAAGTATATTGTCTTAACTAAAGTTTGTTTTAATTCTTTTTTTTTCTATACCGTTGAGAGCAGACCATGTGTTGAAACCCATCGATAAAGAATCATGTCAGCCCAATAAGACAGTCGTATATTCACTTTCGTTTTATGGTTTGCATTGTTTTTTTTTTGTTGTTGTTTTTTTTTGCCACTGGCAAAAATGTGACGATGTGTGTAATATTTGTTCCTTTCTGTGTTCTTTTATTTTTACTTCATTCCAACAACATTTTACGAGAGAAAAAATATAAGGTAAAAAATGCAGATGAAACTAATAATGATGATGGTGGTGATGATGATGATGATGATGATGATAGACGTTTTAATGACGATTTAAAAGACACAGCTATCGTTATGTTTTAACCTTTGTCTGTTTCATATTCGTTCGGGGACCGATTGTTGAATGGAAGTTTCGTTTTATGAGAGGTAATTTTGGAAGCACAAAAAATAAATACTTGAAAGCGTTTTTACTTTTCTACTTTCCCTTCTCGCCCCTCCCTTCTTTGTCATTCTGTTTCTTCTCTTTCTCCTCTTTCTATTTTTTTTTTTATTAATGTAATGTGCGGCCGTTATATTTTTTCCACATTAGTATTTTGAACAGAGCAAAATGACATACATACATACATACAGACAGACAGACAGACACACAGACACACACATACATACAAATATACATACACATACACACACATGCATACACACGCATACACACACATACATGCACACACATACATACACACATACATACACACATGCACACATACATACATAGATGCATACATACACACATACATACACACACATACACACACACATACATACACACACATACACATGCATACATACATACACACATACATTCTTGCATACATACATATACACACATACACATACATACACATATACATAAACACACACGTACACACATACACACATGCATACACATACATACACATACACACATACACATACATTCATACAAACAAACAATGCAGACAAGATTAGAAATTGCTGAAATAATTTCTTGGAATTTTAGAAGCAGCAATAGCAGCAGCCGTAGCAGTGGTGGTGGGGTGGTGAGGTGGGGTGGGGTGGGGTGGTCGGGGGCGGCGGCGTTATTGGTAGTGTTTGAAGTGATGGCGATGAAGGTCATCGTGTTGATACTACTACTACTACTACTGCTACTACTACTACTACTACTACTACTACTACTACTACTACTACTACTACTACTACTATGACTACTACTACTGCTGCTGCTGCTGGTAGTAGTAGTAGCAGCAGCAGCGGCACGTATGTATATATATATGTAAGCCTGCATGCATGTATGTATGTATATGTATGTATATGTATATATGTATGTGTGTATGGATCAAGTGATGTAGATACATCTGGTGAGAAGCCGCCAAGGTTCGAGAATCGATTAAGACTGCTCATCCTTTTATCAATTTACTGCGTGTCTACCAACGAGTTCAATGGACTCACTTAGTTTTTTCAGTTGCTTTTTCCTACTGTTTATATTATTTGATTCTGCTGATTCCTCGTGACTCATATTTTTTCTTGACTCTTTTATTTGTCAAGTGGGAAATTTTCGATATGTTCATTAAAGCTAGAAAATTTCACTTAATACATTAATTACCGTGTGGGTCCATTGGACCCTCGAATTAAATTCAGACAATACTCTTGTCATTCTAAACAGAATAAAAGCAGTATCAAATATTATTTCCCTAGATATTTATCACAGATATAAAATAGATAAAATTGTATTCAATCTACTTGCTGAATTTTAGAAAAATAGGAGAAATTATGGAAATATTCCTGTAAATTTGTGTGATATTGCATTACCTACAATCTGCTAGGTTATAGGGTGATGTAATATTTTTACGTGACGACGCAGTTCTTACAATATATTGTATCATCTTTCAGGAGAGTATAAATATGTGAGAGAACAATGTCTGCTGTTAGTCTGCTATCAAGTTTCATATAGTTCAGTTGTGCTTTCCAATATGCCTAGACGAGAAAACTTGAGTGTAGACCAAATATCGAAAAGGTTATTAGATGGAGAATGGGAAGAGGATAGTAGTGATTCCTTCTATTGCTCTGAAGATGATAGTGAAAGTGATTGTGTGCTGGACAGTTTAGGTTCTGTGTCATCAGATGATGAAGATACTCAAAAACAATTATCTGCAAGCCACCCAATTATGAATGAGCAATATGTTTCTAGAGACAGACAAGATGTTTGGCATTCTAATCCTCTTACTCAAGCAGCAGTAAGAACTTCATCTTGCAATACTGTGCGCCAAGAATGTGGACCATCCCGTTTTGCTAAAAGGTCATGCGATAGCATCGAAACGTATTTTACTATCTTTATGCGCCAGAATCTTCTTGAAGAAATTCGTAAATGGACAAATGTTGAAGGTCAGGTTGTTTACAAAGATAAAGGGAAATAAATTGATCACTCTGAAGTAAAGAAATTTATTGGACTGATTATTCTTATAGGTTTTTATAAATTTAAACATGAAAATGTCACACAGTTATGGAGTCAAGAAGATGGCCGCCCAATATTCAACAAAATCATGAGCGAAGGAAGATTTCAACAGATTTTACAAGTATTGGGTTTTGATGATGCTAGTGCAAGACGAAAACAGAGAAGTGATGATAAATTGGAGCCTTAAGAGAAGTATTTGAAATGTGTAATCAGAATTTGCAAGAAGTAAGATAGTAAGAAAACTATTTTAGTTGGAACAATTAAAAAGAACAGAGTTGAACTTCCAAGTGCTTTCGCAAATGGAAGAGAAAGAGAAATCAACAGCACAATATTTGGGTTTCAAAAGGCTTCTCCGATCCTATCTTATTATCCCAAGAAAAATTATGTAGTCACACTTATGAATACAATGCACTCTCAGCCTTCAATTGACTCAAAAAGTGCTGAAAAGAAACCTGAAGTTATTACATGTTACAACAAAACAAAAGGAGGAGTAGATACACTAGATGAAATAGTAAGGACATTCACTCGAAGATGGCCTATGGTTATATTCTACCACATGATTGTTATAAGTGCAGTGAATGCTTTCATTGTTGCTAAACAGCTTTACTTGCAAAGTTTCAAGCATAAAAGAAGACTGCCTAATTCAGTTAGGAAAGGAACTTGCTGGAGTTAATGCTAAACAAGAACATGACAAACAATCTTCTAGTTCCTCTAACATTTCTCAACCAAACAAGAAAAGAAGACGATCTTCACCCTCATTTGAGATTCCGCAGCCAAAGAAAAAAGGGAGATGTTCTTTGTGTGGCCCAAAATACACAGGAAAACTCGTACTACATGTAAAAATTGTAATATCCATGTTTGCCAAGAACATTCCAATGTTGTCTGCATTCCCTGCCATGAAGAGCTGTAATTCTGTATTTTTGTAATTTTTAAAAATTTATAATATATTCTATAAGCTGTATTTTTTATTAAAATTCGTCAGAAACAGTAATTCTTCATTCACCTGATGGCATATATTATGTAGGTAAGAAATAGTGGTAGTTTGAATAAAATTTAATTAAAAGAAAAATATTGGGTGCATTGGACCCAGTTGATAATTAGAGACATACACTTTCTCTGGTAGACCAAGGGTTAATAGTCAAATTTGTCCTGTTTGTATTTGTACTATTTAGGTTTCTATATATTACATCGTACCATGTCACCGTGTGGACTGAGGTACCCCCTTTCAAATATCATCTCTTTTGACTGTTCGAACATTCTTTACGAGGTCGTCGATTTGCTACAGACAGAGAAGCATATGTGTATATGTGTGTGTGTACATATGTGTATGTTGTGTATGTTCGTGTGTGTGAGTGTGTGTGTGTGTATAAGAATTAGCTCTCCCCCGACACACGCACACATATTTCATTTCGCGTTCCTATACTATTATATCAGCAATGAGTTTTCAAATGTATCTTCTGGAACCATGTCATATTAACTGTATTTTTAGAACATTCTATCGATTTCCAGAACGGGGCTATAAACATAACCATTGTTGCTGAACATCAATTTGAAAAGTGCTTTGGCACATCTGTAAATCTATTATGAATTGGTAATCATCAGAAAAACCAAATGCCTTTTCATATATATATATATGGAAAGAGAGGGGAGGGAGGGAGACAGACTGACAGACAGACAGACAGATGTTTGTACGAAGGTGCAGACGCAGAAGTTTGCTTCTAACCACTTGGTTCCGGGTTCAGTTGTAATATGTGACATCTTGGGGAAGTGTCTTGTACTATAGCCTCGAGCCGGCCAAAGAATTGTGTATGGATTTGGTAGACGGAAACTGAAAGAAGCCTGCCCTATATATAATATATAACATATAATATATATATATATATATATATATATATATATATGTATATATATATTATATGTTACATATTGAAAATTGAAATCTCTATGTTGCTTTTGAGGGGAAGGCAAACTGCTCCTCCCTTTGTTGTTGGACTACCTTGATATTTGTTTAAAAAAGAGATATTATTACTGTGATAAAACAGTGAAAGCAATATTTACTAAGCAAGTGAGCACTTTTATACTAAGAAATAATTAGACCTAAAATATAAAAATTATTAGAAACGGGAATCAAATGTGAAAATATTATTAAGGGGCTAACAGAAAACCGCCCGGAAGGCGGTCTTTCTGCTAGTACAGTTAAATGCTGGTACTACCACAAAAAAAGATACATTTCTATATTTAAGAGATGAGGAATTATGTACATTATTTACATTTGACGGATATTTGTCCTCATCTTGTTTATTATTGTTGTTGTTGTTGTAGATATTCAGGTCACTGCCTGGAATTGAACTCGGAATCTTGGGGTTAACAGCGTTGGCTACTAACTCCAAGATTCCGAGTTTGATTTCAGGCAGTGACCTGAATAATAATAATAATAATAATAATAATAATAATAATAATAATAATAATAATAATAATAATAATAATAATAATAATTAATTCGTTTTATTGGCCACAAGGGCTAATATCAATTAAAAACATATAAGGACAAAGACAGGACGAAGGTTACAAAAGGTTTTGTCCGAAAAGGTAGGAAAGTTCGTCTAAACAGAGGAAGAAAACGGAGAAAGATATAATAAATAAATAGATAAATAAATAGATAAATAAATAAGTAGAACTCCCAAAGGGGGAGGCGCTTCGAAAAAGGAAAGGTTACACGTGGAAAAACCCATAAAACCACGGGAGCCTGGTCGGAAAAAATAAGAAAGGGGTATAGAGCCCTTTCTCCTTTTACATTACCTTTTTTTTTTTCTTTTTTTTTCTATCGAAAAATACCTTAGGAATGAGAAAACAGGTTCGAAATTTCCCCAAGACACCTGATGGAGGCTGGAGGGTATATCTGTATATCTGCCGAAGCGTTGTGTTAACATCAAACAAGATGAGGACATATCCGTCAAATGTAAATAATGCAGTATACTGTGTAGTGATTGTTGTAAGGAAACGCTTGCAACAGCAGAAATCATTTCAACATTTCAAAGTACGACAAAAATATGCTTTTTCTAACAAAGGTCGACAAGGGCAGTGTAAGAGCTTAATCGTATCACGACGATTCTTCTAGCACATGTTAATATAGAGACACAAAGTGAAATAATGCTAGTCCTGATATATGTGTGTGTGTGCGTGTGTATACATATATGCATATATATGTATATATATATATATATATATATATATATATATATATATATATATATATATATATATATATGTGTGTGTGTGTGTGTGTGTGTGTGTGTGTGTGTGTGTGTGTTAATTCTCTAAATTAGGTATTAACAGTAACTGCACGATAAAGTGAAGTATATTGCCACTTGAATGTGGCTGACCACTAGGGGTGGATGTTACTGTTGCTTTTAGCCCCAGGAGGACATCTCCTCCAGCTGGCTTATCGACAAACAGGACACAGAAGTGTGTCGATAAGCCAGCTGGAGGAGATGTCCTCCTGGGGCTAAAAGCAACAGTAACATCCACCCCTAGGGGTCAGCCACATTTAAGTGGCAATATACTTCACTTTATATATATATATATATATAGATAGATAGATAGATAGATAGATAGATAGATAGATAGATAGATAGATAGATATATTATATGTATGTATTATATATGTATGAGAAAGAGAGAGAGAGAGAGAGAGAGAGAGAGAGAGAGAGAGAGAGAGAGAGAGAGAGAGAGAGAGAGAGACAAATAGTTAGGTAGACAGACACACTGACAGATAAATAGATGGGCGAATGGATGAATGAATGCATCGATATTAATTAATTCAAAGAATATGTCCGTTATCTTCATTTTTTCCATTTTTTTTTCCTTTTTGTTCTTTATTGCATTCCAGAAAAATTATTTCTGAGCGACCGTTGACGTTACATATCTCTCTAGTTTGGGTTATTGATCATTCTGTATATTTGAAGATGCACTGTCAAGTTTAAGACATCCAGTGTAATTACATATAAAGAAACAACACAAAGCATTATTTCAGCAGCAACAACAACAACAACAACAACAACAACAACAATAATAATAATAATAATAATAATAATTAATAATTAATAATTCTGTTTTATTGGCCACAAGGGCTAATATAAATCAAAAACATGTAAGGACAAAGACAGGACGAAGGTTACAAAGGGTTTTGTCCGAAAAGTAGAACATAATAATAGTAATAATAATAATAATAATATAATAATGGTGATGATAATCATTAATAATGATCATGGGCGGCGAGCTGGCAGAATCGTTAGCACGCCGGGCGAAATGCTTAGTAGTATTTCGTCTGCCGTTACGTTCTGAGTTCAAATTCCGCCGAGGTCGACTTTGCCTTTCATCCTTTCGGGGTCGATTAACTAAGTATCAGTTACGCACTGGAGTCGATGGAATCGACTTAATCCGTTTGTCTGTCCTTGTTTGTCCCCTCTATGCTTATACTCCTGTGGACAATAAAGAAATAAATTATCTCTATCAGTGAAGGCTCATGGCTCGGTGGTTAGAGCGTCGAGCTTACGGTTGTGAGGTTGTGAGTTCGATTCCCGGACCGGGCTGCGTGCTGTATTCTTGAGCAAGACACTTTATTTCACATTGCTCCAGTTCACTCAGCTGTAGAAATTCATTGCGATGTCACTGATAGCAAGCTGTATTGGCCTTTGCCTTTCTCTTGGATGACATCAGTGGTATGGAGAGGGGAGGCTGGTATGCATGGGCCACTGCTAGTCTTCCATAAACAACCTTTCCCGGACTTGTGCCTGGAAGGGTAACTTTCTAGGTGCATTCTCATAGTCATTCATGACCGAAGGGGTCTCCCTATCTCTATCAAAAGGAAACAGAAAAATCATTTTGTTTTTAGGTAATAAATTCAGAAACTTAATCTAAAGGTGGTTCGTTGAAATATCGGACAGGAAAGAAATAGGAAAACAAGCAATATGAAGTGTGCGTGTGTGATGGGGGAGTATTATTTATTACACACACACACACACACACACACACACACACACACACACACACATACTCTTTATTAAAGCTTCAAAATTATTGCAGAACCGTTACTCAGAGTATCACGTTCCCATTCGTCGGACAGTTGTAATAGAAACATTTGTTTTGCACTTAAGTGCTCACCTGTATATATATATATATTATATATATATATATATATATATATATATATATATATACACACACACACACACACACACATGCAGGAAGTAAATAGACACCTTTAAATTTCAAAATTTCTGTTCTAAGCGTCTTAATACGTTTTCAGCGGTGTAGAATTCACAATGTAATTATTCTTTTTCATTCCAGGTGGCATTATATTAAAGATTTGCGAAGAATAACCATGCCACGCACAAAAAATTCACCAGAACTCTCATATTTTCAAAGAGATCGTATTGTTGAGCAATCTGAGGCTGGTCTTAGCCAGCGAAAAACTGCAGAAAATCTTCAAATTCCACTTGCTACTGTTAGTAGAATTGTAGTGCAATTCAAAAACTAAGGAAAAGAATCAACAGAGACCTAGGCCCTCGGAAAGGAAGAGCTAGAAGAAAAACGACCGTCTTTGGTTTCAAGACGAAAGGTGTTCTTTCATCAGGATAATGTTCGGCCAATATATTCCAAAAACCGGAGCAGTTTGAATGGGAAACGATACCCCACCCACCATATTCACCGGACATCTGATTATCATTTATTCCGCAGTCTTCAATATCATTTGGACAGAAAAAATATGAATTCCGTAGACAAGGTCAGAACAGAACTGGAGGAGTATTTTTCGTCACGGACAAGTGAATTTTGGAAGAGGGACTTTGCAAGTTTACCAGAAAGATGGAAGAGCATTGCAGAAAATGAAGGAGAATATATTTTAGATTAAAAAAGAACTGTATTTTAATTTCGAAAAATAAATACTAAAAAAAAATCGCATTATGGGATGACCCAATATATGTCTGTTGTTCCCTGTCTAGCTATCATGAAGAGATTCATCCAATGCCATTGCAGTTTTCGCTATGGCCAGGTAAATTTTAAATTTGGATATTTTGAATAATTTGTAACGTCAATTCCCCTCACCCCACTTGTTTTGTTTTTCTTATTAAGCAGTTTCCGTTTAAAATTTAGATATTAATATTGCTGCAGTTAAATATGGCACATATTGTAATATATAAGGAATAGTACTCTGGGTATATATTTCCGTACATGCCTGTGCTTGTGTTTATGTATGTACCTTTATCTGATGATAGTTAAGGTACTGAACTTAATCAATGAGATTGTGGAACAATTTGAAGGCGAACTATTTTGATAACTGAAAATTTTGCATTCGCTGAGAGAAAAGACACCAGCAGCTCTTCTGTATCGCTTTATTATATTTTCGTTTTCTTTAACACACAAAGAATATAAGTTCAACGTTTTAAAGTTCGTTTGGGCGTCTTTAATGAAAACAGAAGTTAAAAAATTGTGTGGAATCATTGTTTTGTAACATCTAGTATGTACACTGAAACACCAAAATTTCTACAGAAATAGAAATATGTACGAGAAAAAAAACCACGATTATTAAAACAGGAATAAAAATTCAACCTCCATGTCTGTTGTAAATATAACCTACGTTACTGGTTGCGTTTCTACTGTGTGTCTTTTTATTACTATTTGACTGGATATTCCAAAAACGTTCTCGTTTAGTTTTGGTATTAATATTAGTCAAGTAGTGGCTCGCGTCTTCGGTATATTTGAAATGAAACATTCCGTAAATTCGATCTATATATACAGAAAGTCGATCATTTTTATGCTGTCTAAAATGTAATGCCATATTTTTAGCGATCAGGACATTGGAATATTTCATGTATTTGTTGTTTACTACTCTTAGCGCTTTGTTCTTCTTGCGAATGTCTCTAAATATCATTTAGTTAAGGACAGGACCTTCTTCCACCTCACAGGATATTGGTTCTCTATCATAAGATATGAGTTCTTCCTCAGTGGAGTGTATATTCCCTTCTTCGCAGAAAGTGTACCAAAATTTGCATTTTTATAACTTTTTTTGCTTACATTATTTGCTAATGTGATGAATTCGTTTTATGTAATGTTTGTGTGTTGATGTTTGCTTTTCATTACATTCTTGAGTGCTTGTGTCTGTGACTGTCTAGTTTATGGTATTTCTTTGTAGGTGTTGATCTTCTGGTTGACTTGGATGTCCATTGTAACGTTTGTTGTGGTCTTTGCAGTGTTGATGATGTCTTTTATGATGATAGTAGAGTTGGTGTTGAAACTACAAAAGTCTTCTTTCTTCAAATTTTCCTGCTTTGTTCTGTCCTTTTTCCTTTCCCTCTAGAACAGCTATGTTGAGTTTACGGTACTCTGTTACTGATATTTGTGATGTTATCTCCGCTGTAGTTGTTCTTGTTGTCTCGAGGATGTGAGGGTTCTAATGTTTTCGTTTATACTTCTGCTTCCAGTGACGTTGTCTCTACTACTACTGCTGCTGTTATTTTGTTTGTGGATTTTTTCCGTTGTACTTGTTGCTATTGTTGTTGTTCCTGCTGGTATGGTTGTTCGCTGTTGTTAGTATTGTGATTGTTATTGTATATGCAGTGGGGGCTCCCATGCTTTCGCTTTCTTTGTGTTGTGTCGACGCCCCCAGGCGAAGAAGTAGGATCTCCTAAGACATATAAATAGAGGTAGTCTGGCCGTGGTAGGAGTGTTGAGTAGCAGTCGAGTAGCAGTTGTGTAGCGGTTGAGTAGAGATCATCCGAAGGTGCTAGATAGCAGTAGCGTTGAGACATAACACATTGGTAAGCAGGGGACATTCAGATGGTTGGCATCACCACGGACGTGATACCTGGGTACACAGCCAGTCAACGTAACGCCCGATTCTTCCCCACTGGACTGCTGAAATGGATCTACGATCATTTTCAGGTGTTCTGCTTTCACCAGTAATAGGACCACCAGTTTTGTTCCATGCCAATTATCCTTCCTATTTCATTTTATGCCCTGGAGAATATCTTTTCCCTCGAGGATAACGTACAATGCAACCAAACGTACAATGCAAACCGAAAGATGTCAAGTTCTGACGGTACACCGAATATTTTCACTATATCAGTCTTTCCAGATCACTGGTAAAGTGGACAGATTTTCCGAAAGCAAGAGAAACCAAGGCTAATAGGTCAGATTTTGTTGTTAGGACGCTCAAGATCGACATATCAACACCAACAGATGACAATGTATCTCTAAAAGAAACGGAGAAACTCTCGACAATCAAAGATCTGACAATAGAGATAACCCGAATATGGAGCCTAAAAACCGAAACAATCCCTAATAATAAGTGCATTAGGCATGGTTAAAAAAAACTTACCAGGCCTTACGAATATATATATATTATTATATATATATATATATAAATACATATATATATATATAAAATGCAGAAAATAGCACACATCCTATGTATAGTACTTGTCGACCTCGGCGGAATTTTAACTCACAACGTAGCGTTAAACGAAATACCACTAAGCATATCGCCCGGCGTGCTAACGATTCTGCCAACAATGGCTCAAAAGCCAGCACATACAGAAGAGGTGACAGCGAGCAGCCCTGACGGACAGAACGTGCGATACTAAACGGTTCCGATCGGTGGTTGATCTCTGATCACGAGCAGAAGTAGTGGGGGACCATTATAGTTATGTGTTGAGAGGAATTCTTTGAGGTTTGGATAATTCACCTCTGGAAACATGGGTGTTTCGTTCAACATCCTTAAACAACCCTTTTTCAGGGACCTTTTCAACGGATGGGCTACTCGACCTGAAGAAAATTCTGATTGGGCCCCACTTGCAAGGTTATGTGCTGTTTATCTTGTACGTATGGTCATGCACATATGGTTGTGATGCATGTGCCTGGTGTACCCTTATCAGATGGGTAGTCATGATGGGTATAATGGGCTTCATATATTTTACCCCAGTGTCACTTTGATGGCATGCACTGCTCTCTCACTCAATAAAAATAATAGTAATAATAGTTTCAAGTTTTTGTCACAAGGCCAGCACTTTCGAGAGAGTGGGTACGTCGATTACATCAACTCTAGCGCTCAACTGTTACTTATTTTATCGAATTCCAAAGGATGACAGGCAAAGTTGGCCTCTGCATAATTTGAACGCAGAACGTAAAGCCAGAGAAATGCCGCTCAGCATTTTACCCGACATGCTAACATCGCTACCTTAAAAATAATGATGACGACGGCGGCGGTGGCGACGGCGGCGGTGGCGACGGTGGCGGCGGTTATGATATTGGCTTCATCGGCAACAATAATAAAGCAAAAAAAAAAATCTCAGTAATACACGAGGAAATACTAATAAAGTATATTTCCAATTTTGATTTTAAATCTGAACTTGTTAATGCGCTTTTCTGCACCTAAAGATAATAAATTTCAATTTGATTGAAATTTCAACACAATGTTTACTTCTTGTGTTTTACATCTTTCGTCTGGTAAGTGTGTATGTATTTAGTTCAATTGGAATTTGTTTAGCTTTCGTACTCGGTTGATGAATGAATGTTTTAAGTGTGTTTATTCATCCGAGTATCTATAACACCCAGTTACCAGAAACACATTTTTCATATAAGAGTCAAACCTTGTACTATTGTAATAGAGTTAGGTGACAAATTTATGTTACATGTTTGTGTGTGCGTATGTTTGCTTGTATGTGTGTGTGTGTGTCTGTGTACACCACTACAAAGTGCAGCCTCCGTTTTTTTTTGTTTTTTTTTTTTCTTTTCTCAGAAATATTGTAAATATTCAACAAACAGAAGTTGTTACCAGACAGAAATCGTAATTGCGATCGATGTAATTAATTAAAAGAGTGAAGTACTTTTCAGTCCAAGAAGTGTAATCGGTAAAACAAATGTGTCTATATGCGTATATATGTGTATTTTATGTATGTGTGCAGGCATGTACGTGCGGGTTTTATGTATGTGTATGTCTGTATTTATATACACATATGTATATAATTAAAATAAGACAAAGAAGAGTTTATCAGGTCTTAAATTACCAGTTACCATTGTTCTGTACCAACTCTGTTTTTGAACTTCAATTCACGCCAAAGTTCCATTAGAGTGACACTTCGTCAGACTAGAATCAAAGGTGCGCTCATACATTGTGCATTTGCTCATATATGCATATATACACATATATACACATATACATGTACATATATTTCTATTATACGTATGTGTGTACGTATAGATAGACAGATAGATAAATTGATGGATGGATGGATGGATGGATGGATGGATGGATGGATGGGCGAGTGGACGGGTGGATGGGTATGCATATGTACACACATGTACAGTATTTATATATGCACATATATATGACAGTACAAAAGTAATGTCACATGGAATTACCAGTATATGGTCTAAAAATGCATTAAAATTACCTACTTCAAACTTCAATAAGCTGAACGAAAGCGAAAACCGGCCCCGGTCGGTAAAGTATGAAATTTCTTCAACGGCAAAACCTCAAAACTATTTTAATACGAAAACCATTTTTAAAGCAAAAACATTTTTTTTGTTATGTGTGTAAAACCCACCTTGTGAAAATATACACTGATAGTTTTATATTGTTTGTGCTGCTTCTTGCTGTTGATTGATGTGGCTGGGATCATCTCTAGTTAGAGGTCCCAGGGGCATCATCGAGCGCAGAGTCGACAAGGTTCACCAGTACTACTCATCACTGGCGTTCCAGAAACCAGCCCCTCTGCACCCTCCAAGATGATGTCGAGCCACTGGAGATCATTCTTGACCAAGTCCAGCTATATGGTGCGGTGTTTGCCACAGATGCCAAATCGGTTTGCAGCCAACCATATTTCTGCCTTTCATCTCGTTATTGAAAGATCTCTGAAGTTCCGTAAAGATCACCATCTCTACACCGCCTTCGTTGACGACATTCGACACTGTCGACCGCGCATCCCTCTGGAAAATTCTCAAGCTCGTATATATATATATATTCTCTTTCTTGTTTCAGTCATTTGACTGCGGCCATGCTGGAGTGCTGCCTTTAGTCAAATAAATCGACCACAAGACTTATTCTTTGTAAAGAATAGTACTTATTCTATTGGTCTCTTATGCCGAAACGCTAGGTTAACACACCAACATCAGTTGTCAAGCGATGTTGGGCGGACAAACACAGACACAAACATATACATATACATATTATATATATATATATACATATTATATATATATATATATATATATATATATATATATATATATATATATATATATATATATATATATATATATATATATATATATATATATATATATATATGTTTTTTTGCGTAGGAATTCGTCCTGTACCTCCACTTGAAAAGCGGTGACAGTTTGTTTACATCCCATTAAGGTAGGGGTGTGGCAAAAGTAGCTGATAAAATAAGGACCAGGTTTAAAACAACAAAAAAGCTCTGGGGTGGATTAGTGCAAATAACTCTGCAGTACAGTGCTTCAGTATGGCCACAGTGCATTGACTGAAACAAGTTTAAAAAAAAGAAAACGATATAGAAACATATAAACATATAAACATATAAAAAATATACACACACATACACGCACGCACATATAACACATTCACGTATAGAACATAGATGTTCACACATGCAGAAGCATAAGTTTTCATATCTTTATACTTATATTTATATTTATACACATATGCACACATGTACATATATATGTATAAATATACACAATCCATGCAAACACACACATATACATATATACATATACATACACATTTACATGTACACACACACACTCATCTGCTTATGCATTTGTATTTATATACATGCACACCTACACACACACACACACACACACACACATATATATATATATATATATATATATATATATATATATATATATATATATATATATATATACACACACACATATGTATAATAATATATATATATATATGCTTCCAGTTGTAGATATAGGAGAGAGCTGTTATCAGCATACATATATTTACAAAATAATACACAGGGAGACATTAGTATAAACATATTAAAAGCTAAATTTCACTTTCTATCAAGTTGGAATACTTATTGGTATTCCTTTACACCTCTTTATCATTTAGTGAATTTGTATTGATGTCACGAATTGTATTAACGTCACTGTCAGCAATTGAGTATATATATATATGCATATTATGATTGACCGTTGACTGAACACTATTCAATTTTTTTTCTCCGTGTTTTTCTCCTTGTCTCCGTATTCTTTCTGTTGAAGAGCGTAGCTCGAAACGTCAAAGACTTTCCGTATTCCCGAGCGTCATACTAATATATACTTTTGTTATTTGCACCACCTGTCCTCGTCTGTTGTTATTATTTGTATATTCTCCCATATATATATGCATATATATATATATATATATATATATATATATATATATATATATATATATATATATATTTATTTATATATACATGCACACATATACACACACACACACACACACACACACATACATATATATATATATATATATATATATATATATATATATATATATATATATATATATATATATATATATATATACATATTTATAAATATATCAATATATATGTGACCCGGTATATATATCATTAGGTTTATTGACCCTCTTATCCCATCTCCAGCTGTAACTGAGATGAGACAGTCACTATGCATTCTGTACCCTTTGTTTGAAAAATCCTAAAGTGCTTAATTTTAATTCACCAGAAGAAAACGTTTTCCTTTTACATGATGTACTTGATTTGTTCATCAATAAAGAACACATCTGAAACAGCTGTAGTGAACTTCAATCCATCTGTGTTATTATTTATACTTCTTCACACTTCATTGGATCTTGTGCCTACTGTGGACTGTTGAATATGTGCCAGAGTATTCACCTGTGTGATTTTACATATACTCTTTGTATTTGGTCTTTCTTTATAGATGTATACATAACAGGAAGGACAAATCCATATTTGATTAGTAAGTATATGAGTGTCTGTACACACTGATAGGGTACAGGCATTCCTTCATTTCATAAGAGCCAGTAAATTTTATGTATGCCTGCATGCAATGTACGTATGCATGTATGTATATATGTATAAATGTATGCATGTATGTATGCAAGATTGTATGCACTCAAGTATGCATGTATGTGTGCATATATGCATGATCAATAATGTCTGCCTTACTTGAGCAACTTGTAATATTAATTACTTACACATGTGCTATGCCACATCAGATCAGCAAATAGATTTTATTCTATTTGCATTTAAGTCAGAAAACCAGAGATTTAATTCATTTTGGGATGATTTGAGTGTGTGATATTGATAAGCCAATAATGGCAGAATATCAGTATCTACACCTCCCTCAGATTCATATCATGACGAGTTGTCTTGCCTGGTCTTTGACATTCACATGTTTTTCAACACTGAGTATTCTCTAGGGAGCTTGCCCAGGGGCTATTCAGTATTAAAAAAAAACACATTCACTGTGTATGCTTACATTACTAGATTTGTTTTTAATTCATAATTTTACACACACACATACACACACACACACACACACACACACACACACGCACACACGCACATGCACATATATATATACATATATGTATGGTAGGAGTGTATTTATACACAATATGTATAAATAGGAATTTAGAGA
>NC_142944.1:41473185-41475685 GCF_046866305.1 Octopus bimaculoides | reverse complement strand
AGGCAGAGTCAACCTCGGCGGAATTTGAACTCAGAACGTAGCGGTAGACGAAATACCGCTAAGCATTTCGCCCGGCGTGCTAACGTTTCTGCCGTGGTACATGTGTGTGTGTGTGTGTGTGTGTGTGTGTGTGTGTGTGTGTGTGTGTGTGTGTGTGTGTGTGTGTGTAAACATATATATATGTATGTATATTTATATATATGTATTTATTTATCTACATACACACACAAAAAAATATATATATACACATATATATGTACATATACATGTGCGTGTGTTGTGTATGTGCAAGTGTGTGTATGTATACAAATATACATGTATATGTATGTGTGTATATGTATGTGTGTATGTGTTTATGTATATATATATATATATATAGATAGATAGATAGATAGATAGATAGATATATGCATATATTTATGCAATTATACATGATTATATATATGTTTATTTGTGTGTGTGTGTGTGCGTGTGTGCATATCAATGTACGTATATATGAATATTTATATATCCATATATAAATATATGTTTATGTATTTGTGAGTATGTATGTGTGTGTATGCATTCATGTGTGTGTGTTTGAGTGTTTTTGTGTATATATGTGTGTGCTTGTGTGTGTGTGTGTGTGCATGTGTGTTTGTGTGTGTGTTTGTGTGTGTAGTGATAAAGACAGTAATCTTCAATTATTTACAGACTCGTGATTGTAATGTTTCAATACCAATTTGGTGATTCTGAAAATAACCAGCAGGTCACCATGTAATAATACTAAATACATTATTTGATTCCACTATAGGTCTGAGTTCTTTATTTTCTGCATGTGTGGAATATCAAATTAACTCCAAAAGTAATTAAAACTGAAAATTACATGTAAACAAATGAACATAAATTATTGTTGATATATTAAATTTATTGTTATTACATATGTGCTAATGCTAATGTTGGATACGTTAAGAAATAACATATTTATAATCACCTCTTTTCTATATTGGTACTTTATTATTGATTAACACATATTAAGGCATTGAGTGAGCAGAATCATTCACATGGCAGACAAAATGCTTATCAGCGTCTCATTTATCTTTAATGTTCTGCGTTCAAATTCCGCCAAAGTTAAGTTTGCCTTTCATATTCTGAGTTTAGATTCAAACAAAGGTGAGTTTGCTTTCATCATTTTTAAGTTGATAAAAATAGTACCAATCAAATACCAGGGTCAATAAAATTGAATTGACCCCACCCCCACACACTCAAAAACTACTGGCATTGTGCAAAACTTTAATATCATTACCATTATTGATTAGCGAATATTATTATTATCGAACAGGTATTTCCAGATGTTATTTACTTCTACATGTGCATGCACACACACATACATGCACAGACACTTGCATACACACCCACACACATTCACACATATGCATGCATAATGTACACACATACATATATATAAATATACAAATGTACATATATATAATGGTGTTGTATATATCCATATATATATAAAACTAATTACACTGGTAGCTGCTGTGATTTCGGTGCAAAACGAATCAGTAGCGGCACAGACTTCAGAAGAATAGGTTGGGAATCTCTTAACTCGGTAATACATGCTGAGGGTTGCTAAATCAAACTCCATTCTACATCAAGTGCTACATATTGTAGGAGGCTCCCTGTAATAACAGTGTAGCAACACGGCGGTGCATCAGCATGGCCGCAGCTCTGAGCTGAAACTATAAACAAACAAAAATTATTTTTGTCGTAAATTTGTATTGAGATTACACTGGTAGCTGCTGTGATTTTGGTGCAAAACAAATCAGTAGCGGCTCAGACTTCAGAAGGGTAGGTTGGGAATCTCTTATCTTGGTAACGCATGCTGAAGAAGCTAAGGCTTATTTTGCCAAAGCAGAAACTAGTCCACGTGAATCCAAATATTTAAATGTATGTAAGTAGATTGTCTTCACCAAATGTGCCTTCGTTTGATTTCTGTAGTTATCACCAGTGTAATTTTGGTGATTTAATAATGAGTTTTGACTGTTATTTCAAGCAGGTAGACATACTTAGTATGTCCTTTGGTTAATTTTAATTATGTATCATCATCATCATCATCATCATCGTTTAACGTCCACTTTCCATGCTAGCATGGGTTGGACGATTTGACTGAGGACTGGTGCAACCGGATGGCTACACCAGGCTCCAATCTAATTTGGCAGAGTTTCTACAGCTGGATACCCTTCCTAACGCCAACCACTCAGAGAGTGTAGTGGGTGCTTTTACGTGTCACCCGCACGAAAACGGCCACGCTCGAAATGGTGTCTTTTATGTGCCACCCGCACAAGAGCCAGTCCAGGGGCACTGGCAACGATCTCGCTCGAAAACCCTACAAGGCCAGCCAGGCGGTACTGGCAACGGTCACGCTCAGGATGGTACATCTTATGTGCCACCCGCACAAGAGCCAGTCCAGGGGCACTGGCAACGATCTCACTTGGCTTGCCGGGTCTTCTCACGC
>NC_142944.1:41448185-41458185 GCF_046866305.1 Octopus bimaculoides | reverse complement strand
ATATACATATATATATGCTGTGTATATATATATATACACACACACAATGCATACATACATTCATACATATACAAAGACATGGAGATATGTATCTACATGTTTTGAGTGAGTCTGTATGTATGAGCATGAACACGTATGTGTGTGCATGTGTGTGTGTATGCTTGTGTGTGTATGTGTGTGTGTGTGTGTAATGTTAATATATGTCTATGCACTCACTGGTATGAATGAATCTATCTCTGCTAAAAGCGACATTTTCCACATTTTTGCTGTAATATATGATGTAGTCATGTTGGAGTTGGTGGGAGAAAACACAGATGGGGAGGCACAAATCTTTAGCTGAGAATTAATTGTGTGGATGTTGTGTAGCCCGATGTCATGTGTGCTGGAGCTGTGTTTTGCTATAATTAAAGGCATTCCAATCGTGACCATCTTGCCTTTTATTCAGACACTCTATTACTGGAATACATATTTTGATTGCTATAACTTAACAGTCCCTGCCGTTTTAATTAACCAGCCTAATGTCAACCAGCACTGATTAAATAGATCAGTTATTAAAGACAATCCAACCATGGCTTTCCTGCACTATTTATACTATCTAACTTATAGCATATAGTTTTGTTGTATTTTTTTTTTTTTTGCATGTTGTTGGTAGTGTTTGTGCAGCCCCAGGTCAAGTCTCTTTGAATAGTTCTCTGATCAAAGGCCATGACCATCTTAATTTTTATTCAGACACTTTATAACTGACAACACAACCTGACATAGCATACACTACTGCTGTTGTTGTTATTTAACCCCTGGTCAGTCCTGTTCCAGGCAGACCCATGATCAAAGGAGTTCCAGCTGTGACCATCCCATCCTTTATTCAGATGTAGTGTATCTAACAGTAAATCATCTAATGTTTAATACAGTAGTTAGTATTAGTGGCTATAGTTGTCGTTTAACCACAGGTTAGTCCTGATCCAGACAGACCAATGATCAAAAGCATTTCAGCTTTGTGAAAACCCCATCAAATATTCATTCAAAAATAGTGTATCTAGGGCTACATAATCAAATATGTATTGTACAATAACTAGTATTAGTATCTATAATCACTGTTCATTAGCACCAGGCGAACAGTGATTAAGCAAACATATCATCAAAAAATTCCAGTCGTGACCAACCCAACTTTGCTTCAGGTCTATATTGTCCAACATGTCCTTCTTTTAAACCTTTTAATACCATCGTGTTGGTGGTTCTCTGTTTTAAAATTATCTAAATTAAAACCTGCTTCTGTGAAAAACCATGTTAATTTATGTTTCAAACACGAGATGAAAAATTCAGCCAATAAATTCATTATTTTCAAAATTAATAGTAACAAAAATAGTATATCTCCATGGTAATCATCGTCGTCATCATCACCATTTGGCAGAGTTTCTACAGCTGGATGCCCTTCCTAACGCCAACCACTTCGAGAGTGTAGTGGGTGCTTTTACGTGCCACCAGCACGAAAGCCAGCCAGGGGGTACTGGCAACAGCCACGCTCGAAATGGTGTATTTTACGTGCCACCTGCACAGGAGCCAGTCCATGAAAATTCTATATAAACTTATGTTCAAAATACAAGATGAATAATGAACCAGTTATTTTGACTAAATTCTCCATTGATTTCAAAATTTATTGAAAAATTACTATTTCAAGAGAAATATGGTCATAAAAGTGTTAAAGTGCTCGAATTAAAAACCTTACATCAAAATTCCATGATAGCAAATTAATAATAAGCAAGTAAATTTTAATAAATGCTTCATTATTTTCAAGAGTTTCAACAGAAATATGGTAATAAAAAGGTTAAGATGGTAGAAACTTCTAGTAGAATGCAAGTGAACAGATAGGTTCTTACTTGCTAATTCATTGGAAGTTAACTGTTCACCATAGTTACAGACAAAGTGTAAATAAATACATATTAAATTATACTTTGAAATAAATCAGTAAAATTAAACCTCTTTTTCTACTTCATTCTTCCTTTATTATGTTTTTTTATTTTATTCTTGTTTTTGTTTTTTTTTAATATTTTTCTCATGTGGGGAATGAGTGTTAAACCATAAATTAGCGTGGATAGCAGAGTATTTCTTTACAGAAATATGTCTATGTTTACTCACACACACACACACACACACACACACACACACACACACACACACACACACAAACACAAACACACACACACACACACACACACACACACACACACACACACAAACACAAACACATGCACACACAAATGCATTCATGCACACACACACACACACGCATATACGCATTTATATATATATATATATGTGTGTGTATATGTATAAGCATACATATATATATATACTTATAGGCATATAAATATATATATGTATATATATATATATGTATGTGCGTATATATGTATATATATATATATATATGTATATATATATATATATATATATATATATATATATATATATATATATATATATATATATATATCGGTGTGCATGTGCATGTGTGTGTTTATGCATGTATATACACATGTAAGATGGTTTCATAGGTGCTGGCAAATCAGAGGACAGTGCTAACTTCCATTGTCTGCTTTGGCATGGTTTCCATTGTTGGATACTCTACCTAGCACCTCAGCATTGCCACAGTCTAATGACTGAAACAAGTAAAAGATGAAAGATGAAGATAACATATACATACATATGTGTGTGTGTGTGTGTGTGTGTGTGTGTGTGTGTGTGTGTGTGTGTGTGTATGTGTGTGTGTGTGTGTGTGTAACAAACACATACATATATTAAATATATATATATTTTTAAAAGATTTTACAAAAAATACATGATACCATCACAATATTAGAAGAAATATTTTTTTAAAATAAGAATTATTAACTAAACAAATGTTTAAAAAACAAAATTAAACAGTTTTATATGAACCATTTGAAAGGAAATTCTTGTACTCTGTATAAAGTCTATTTGAAAAATCAGGTTATGGAGTAATCCTCATAGACTATGTTGTTTTGGAAATGGTGCTGACTATTTGTGCATTAGTTTTGGTTTTAGAAATTTTATGGAATATTTTTTTTCCATTTATAGTTGATTATTTTCTTCCTTTATTAAAAAAAAAAAAATATGGTGGCTTTTAAAAAATTTTTCCATTTGTGTACATGTTTAGATATTCACTGCATGGAATATTTCTAAAAGATTATCTTTGATTTGTTGTATATATATCCTGACCCAATGTATTAATTTTGGTCCTGTCTGGTGCATACACTGTAATTCTTGTTACATTGTGGACACATTATACAGTAAATGAGATTTATTGTTTTGCAATTCATGTTGGCATCATCTCTCAGCTCTTTCCCATTCTTGAATCTTTTCCTTGTAGCAAAAGACACTTGCCCAAGGTGCCACACAGAAGCACTAAACCCAAAACCACGTGGTAGCAAAGTGAGCTTCTTAATTACACAGCCATTCCTGCACCTATCTGCCCACTGATTTTCTTCACAAACATTTGGTCAATACAAAGCTGATGTCACTCAATAGGATCGAACCTGAGACCACGTTGTTGTGAAGTGAACTTCATAACCATACAGCTTACTTTTCTACCTTTCAACCAAACTACGCACACGCACATATTTTCTTATATAGCTTTTTTGTGTACATACAAGCACTCACTCTCTCTCTCTCTTTCTCTTTCTCTTTCTCTCTCACACACATACACACACATACGCACGCACAAAAGCACAGACACAAAACATACACATACATACACAAATGCACAAACACACACACACACACACAAATTTTTATACGTTCTGATTTCAAATACCGCCCAGGTAGTATTTACAATTTCCTCTTTACAAAGTCCACAAAAGCTAATCCACAAAACTGAAATTAATGCTGTAGTTCGTATGATTGACAAAATCCCTTATAGTTAGTTGGTGCCCCAGCTTGACTGTAATCAAATACTTAAAAAATTACAAAAAGAACAAGAAGAAACAAAACATTTCAAAGTTCCTCTTTTCTTCATGTTTTTTTTTTTTTTCTGTATCTTTCTTTTCAATTTTCAAAAAGTTTTCCCTGTCCTGGCATTTAAACTTCATTGGTAAACAATTATATTTGAGCGGGTGTGTTGTAATTTCTGTAACCATGTTGAAATTCTTTGACAATATCTTGTAAGGCTCATATAACCGACAAATGGTATAAAACTTTGGCCTTATTAAAGGGAAGTTAGTGTGGTTAAACTACTTCCTAGTTGCAAGTGTAATGCCGGGTAAAAGGGTAAATGTAGGTGTCATTATATATGTTGCTATAGTTGTTATTGGTGTTGTTGCTGTTGTTGCTTTACAAATCAGCGAGGGAAGTTACCTGCGATAGCTCGAATTGCTAGAAATAACAGCCAAATTTCCCACTACAATCAACAAATCGCTCGTACACTATTATTTTACCAAAGGAATGGTACAATGGAATTATGGATACCCTATATGATGCCCTTGGGCAGGTATCTTCTACTATAGCTCGGTACTGACCAAAGTCTTGTGAGACGGAAACTGAAAGAATCCCGTCGTATATATATGTGGGTGTGGGTGTGTATCTCTATTTGTGTTTCTTTGTGTCTGTGTTTGTCCCACTCTCCATCACCGCTTGACAACGAGTGTTGGAGTGTTTACGTCCCAGTACTTAGCGGTTCGGCATAAGAGACAGATAGAATAAGTACTAGGCTTTAAAAATAAGCCCTGGGGGTCGATTTGTTCCAGGCGGTGCTCCAGCATGGCCGCAGTCAAACGACTGAAACAAGTAAAAGAATAAAAGCAAAGAACGTATATATGAACGTATATGCGTGTACATAGGCATACATGTGTGTATATGATTTTGATCATGATAGTTCTATTCATAATTAATTTTGTAGCAGCTAAATGGCGTTACATTTTGAGATAAGCTTTAATTTGGTCGACTCTACTGCGAATTGTTCGAACAATCGTTGATTGAATATCAGGAGCTCTTCGAATATTTACTGCTCGCTGCCTATTGTCTAATATCCATAACACTTCAAATTGTGTTTCTTACGTTAAATTTTTCCATTTTCTTTTCTTCGTTTCATTTCATTTCACTTCATTTTATTTTTGTGGCCACAGATATCAGATGTGCAAACTCGGCGTTTTGCCGCATTTACAACACAAAAATTAAAAATAAAATCAAGGATTAAATGAATACCAAGCGACCACTCATTCCAAAACCAGATACCAACAAATACTGATTGGTTATTAATATGATAAATTGCGTCATTGTTCCCTGCTCGATCGTTTTATTTTAATTTAACCACTCTCCTTCTGTATTTTTATCTATTTCTCCTAAATTATAATAATCTTCATTTAATACCATGTTTACCATGTCTAACAAACAAAAAAGCAAATTGTTGCTGGAATATCGAAAAGGAAACGAAAGATCAGACGCGACAGCAGTGTTTTAATTTGTTCCTTAAATACAATATCATTCTTTATGTTTCACTGCTTATGCTGTATTTTCAGTAATATCATACCTTAAAAAAAAAACAGAAAGTTAAATGTCCATCAAGTAAATGGTAAACGTACAGTGGAAAATCGAGTTTTAAATGACGTTTTCGAAATCAAACAAAAATTGAATGACTTGTATCGTTATCGATCGTTGCTTATTTATCGGTTTTCTTTCTTTGTGTGTTTATATTTTACTGGATTGAAAACGCAATAAGCTAGAAATTCAAGAACCGAAAAATAAAAAACTCAGTTTGACAGGTGTTGCGTTTACTTTACGATTTAATATTTCGATTTAAGATTATTTAACATCGACGTAAAACGAAACGTTTATTAGGTGAAGTTCGCCTATGTGTTTATGTAACGTATACTAAGACACGCACCTACGCACACGCACACATCTACACGCGCGTGCACCCCCACACATTCACACAGAAACTCAGACACACACACACTCATTCACGCTCTAACTTAGCCTACCTCTTAAAATTTCTGTTAGAAATGAGAGCCAAATCTAAAATGAACCGACATTAAACTAAATGGCATGAACTAAGGACTGTCTCTACTTACGGCAGTCTTCAATGTGAACGTATATTTAGAAGGCCGCATACTGTGGCATTCAACTTGAGAGAACTTCTTATACAGACGCACACCACTAAGAGAAGCGTGGCTGTGTGGTAAGGAGCTTGCTTACCAACCACATGGCTGCAGGTTCAGTCCCACTGCGTGGTAACTTGGGCAAATGTCTTCTACTATAACCTAGGGCCGACCAAAGCCTTGTGAGTGGATTTGGTAGACAGAAACTGAAAGAAACCGTCGTATAATATATATATATATAGATAGATAGATACATACATACATACACACACACACACACACACACACACACACACACACACATACACACACACACAAATAGAAATTTTATTAATTCTACTGGTCTTAGTAAATATATATGGGAACTAAAATCTAAAAATATTATGTACAATTTAAAGTGGGAGATAGTTTGTAAGGCTAAATCTTATCGAATAGGTAGTGCTTTATTTTTATTATGTACTAATGAATTTAAGGAGATATTATTAACTGATAATAGAAAATTAATTCCCTAGATGAATGAAAAATTAAGTGCAGACATAAGTTAAATTACTTATATAATAAGTTTAGCTAATTTATGTATTTATATAAACCCTATTTTAAGTTACTAATTATTGTAGTTATGATTTGTAGAAGTAGAATGTGTATAAATTAGCACGAGATTATAAATGATATATTGCATATTTAGAATTAGATTAAACTAAGATGTTTATAAAATGAATAAATAAATTAATTAATGAAAATAGATTAAATTATTGTAATTTAGTTTAATTTTTGTATATTATATATAATGTATTTTACGTATTTTAGATTTATTTCGACTTTAGAATTTCCTAGTAAATGTTATACTACAGTTAATTTTTTTTCTTATTTTCACATCTAAAATGCCTTATGTCATCTTAACGGTTTAAATACATACTTCTATCTCATTATTCCATAATTTTTTATTTACGCCGTATTTTCACGTGATATATTTCTTATAAACGCTAAGCTCTACGTATTACGTTTAAAATTTTAGTTTAAAAGCATTTCTTTGATAAGATAAGCTATGATTTTATTTTAAGAAATATTTTTAAGAGTTTTTCGATTATTTATTTATTTATTGTTAAAACAAGTATTTTTTAATATATTTATTTGATATCTATTATAAGTTACAATACGTATATTGATTTAATATTATTATTATTATTATTATTATTATTGTTCAGTAGTTTTATTTTTATAACGTGCTTTCACTTCACTACCGAACGCAGCTCTGTGCGCCTTGGGTATGTGCTGTGGTGCTCTTATGTTTACTGTATTGAAAGTGTTTTGCGTAGAATGTGTGCAGTACCCAGTAGTGCAATTTTCTGTATGTTATATATATTTGTAAATCCTGATGTTTTTGTTATGTATTTGTCTGAATATTTTTTTATTATAACTAAGGCACCTACTATGATAGGAATTGTTTCTGTTTTTAGATTCCACATTCGAGTTATCTCTATTTCCAGGTCTTTGCATTTTGAAAGTTTTTCCATTTCTTTTAGAGAAACGTTGTCATCTGCTGGTATTGATACATCAATTAGAAAGCATTTTTTTCTTCATGATCTTTGACAACTATATCTGGTCTATTTTCTTTAATTTCTCTATCTGTGTGTATTGGCATATCCCAGAGTATGGTTGCTTTCTCGTTTTCTGTGACCTTTTCTGGCGTGTGTTTATACCATCTTTTTTCTGTTGTTATTCCATAGTGTTGGCATAGCTTCCAATGTATATAGGTCCCAGCTCTGTTGTGTCTGTGAATATATTCCTTCTTAGCCAGGACTGGGCAGCCAGAGATAATATGATTTATTGTTTCTTGTCCATCTCCACATATTCTACAGTTACTTGTTATATTTCTTTTCATTATGTGTTTTTGGTAATTTCTGGTGGGGAGGCTTTGGTCTTGTGCAGCAATTAAAAATTCTTCAGTCTCTGCTTTGAGTCCTGAGCTTCTCAGCCATTGCTGGGATTTTTCTCTGTCTATTTCTTTCGCATTTAGTTTAGCCCAGTATTTACCATGTAGGGGCTTTTCTTGCCATCGTTTTATCATGGTTCGTTGCTGTTCTAATTTTAGTTTGGATTTCATTTGTTTTATAGCTTTTGTTGTTTCTTCTTCTTCTTCTTCTTCTTCTTCTTCTTCTTCTTCTTCTTCTTCTTCTTCTTCTTCTTCTTCTTCTTCTTCTTCTTCTTCTTCTTCTTCTTCTTCCTATTTGTTAGATAGATTGATTTCTTGTTTGTATTTGTCAGCTTCCTTAAATACTGAAAACAGCTTTTTGTTTTGCTCGTGTTTTGTGGCTATTTGTATTATTATTATTATTATTATTATTATGATTATTATTATTATTATTTACATTTTATTTTGGACATGACGAGTGATTATACGTTTGAATAGATTTCATTGTAGATCGATTTGATTATTAATTGAATTATTGATCGAATTGGCTTTATTAGTTATCTATTTGAAAATATAGCCACGAAACGTGTGTAGTCATTTTTATACCATTTACTAGCTATTCTTTTATTTACTTAATTGATTTTTAGAATAAGGTTTTTATGATATATTTTTTAGAGGATATGAATTACATTCTTCATTATTGAATTGTTTAATAGTAGTTTTTCTCTAAATTATATATATATATATATAAATAACGTTAGCAGAACGCGCATTTCAGTGTACTGCGCATGCTCAGTGATAGGTACCCGATCGCCGCATACCAGCCATATTTCACTCTCAACAATATAGATACATACATAAAAATTAAATATTAGCTACTGGGAGGCAATGTGTGTATGCGTGAGTGTGTGTGTGTGAATGCGTGTGTGTGTGCGTGTATCTCCCTATCTATTTATCTATCTTTCTAGACAGATAGATAGATAGATAGACAGACAGACAGACAGACAGACAGATCACAAAAAATCAGTAGGTATGAGAGATGAAAATATTTATTATACCAGTTGATAGCCGTAGGATGACAGCTATTTCGCAGCCTTCATCATGCAATAATAATTTTAGTCTATAATAAATTATTTTACATGTGTACACCAATATGCATGTTACACATTCTAAAATACAACTGTACATTTACAAACCAATGCAGGTTTAGAAAGCTAGCTCTTCAGATCAACAGTACTTTCTGCTTACTTCAGTTTTTCAACTCTAAAGGCAGTTCATCTGAAGAGCCAGCCTTCTATATCTGCATTTATTTGTAAATGTACCATAGCACAATGTGTAACATGCATATTGGTACAGACATGTGATATAGTTTATTATACATTAAAATTATTATTGCATGATGAAGGCTGCGAAACGGCTGTTATCCTACGGATATTAAGTGGTTAAATGAATATATTCACCCCTCATACCTCCTGACATTTTATCGTCTATACACTCCACATGAAAGAATTTCATCGAGTGGACCTCTTGGATTTCAGCTGCATAGAATTCTACATTATACTCCTCCGTATTGGATTACTTTGTGGTAAGCTAGCCAGGTTCCCCAGAGGAGCTTTTCTGTTATTTCACAGGATTCTATGAATGCATATATAGCACATTATATATATATATATATATATATATATATATATATATATATATAAATTGAAACTTTATAACATATATTCCTGATCTCTATCCTTAACATCTAATCTACTTAAATCAATCATCAGATTCCTGTATTGATTATCCTTGTTATTTCCTAACATCCTTTCTTTCTTCAGTCCCTTAAACATTAGTAAACACATTATTATAAATTAATATAAATCCGATAATAATTTTTATTTTTTATTCACATTATATAAATAAAGCTTACCTATGTGTCTCCTAAATAGTATCATTATCTTATCGTCAGCTAATAATTTTTTTAAAGATAATTCAA
>NC_142944.1:41430685-41440685 GCF_046866305.1 Octopus bimaculoides | reverse complement strand
GAGGATCTTCCAGATGTATATTATGGCATATCTTTCTCGCCTACGCTCTAAGGAATAGAGTCTTAATCTCTTGAGTCTTTCCCAATAGCTTATATGCTGCATAGAGGCTATCTTCTTCGTGTAGCTTCGTTGGATTGCCTCAAGTTCTGAGATTAATTTGACACTGGTTGGTGACCATAGCTGAGAGCAATAGTCAAAGTGGCTTAGGACAAGTGTCCTCCAGAGGATCATCATGGTTTCCTGATCTCTTGTTCTAAAAGTTCTAAGAATCCATCCGGTCAGTCGCTTGCATTTCATTGACAATTTAGCAACATGCACATGAAAGGATGCATCATTACCCATGTAAATGCCCAGGTCTCGCACTGACTGTACCTCTGGGATTACAATCCCTCCAGGTCCAGTATATTTAATGGGTTTTGCATTTAGTTTTGCGTGCTGATAGCACAAGGCTTGAAACTTTTCAGCATTAAACTGCATGCTATTCTTTTCAGCCCACTTGTATATTTCATCCAGCTCACATTGCAGGTGCATAGTGTCTTCAGGGTTCTGTATTACTTGTGAAACTTTTGTATCATCTGCATAACTTGTGACCGTGGCTCTGTGTGTGGCTGAGGGCATGTCTGAGAGGGCCATTATGAACAGTAGTGGTCCCAAAACAGTGACTTACGGAACAACGCTCACTATTTGCGCGTCATTGTATATATACATAAATATGTAAAATATTATTTTACGGATAAAGTCCTCTATTTACATAATATCGAGGTTTCTTTCATTCTTTTGTTGTCTTACCATCACTATTATCATATATATATAATATATAAAATAATATATTATATATATATATATATATATATATATATATATATATATATATATATATATATATATATATATATATATATATATATATATATATATATATACACGTGGAGCATTGGTAACTTTTCCTAAATTTTCTTTCTTTCCCTTTGGACTTTCCTGTTTCTGACAATGAGCTATGCTCGAAAAGTTAACAACAACTCTCTTCTTTCACCGAGCGTCCAATTAATTAATATGTTTCTTGTGCACATCGTCACATTCGTTTTTTTCTCTTTTCTCTGGTTTTTAATTATCTGTTTGTTTGAATTGACTATATATATGTTGCGTTGATTATATATATATATATATATATATATATATATATGTTTTACCTGATTATTATCCCATTGATTGCTACGTGTAAAGCACAGTTGAAAAAGACACAATCTGCTCTGCCTGCAACACCAAGGTCTAGCTAATGGCCAAGATCGAGGAGCTGTTCAAAGATCTTCCAAAGGACACAATGAGGAATGCATGCACCAGACTCCGGGGCTGTCTTGAGGCCATGGTGAAAGCTGAGGACGGCTACTTTGAGTAAACTGTTATCACACATACACACACACACACACACATATATATATATATATATATATATATATATATTACATATCAAATGGATGTGTTATAATATTATTCTGCACATACAATAACAGCCATACCAACAATCCAACATACCTCCATCATCAGCCGCCCCACAGATATTACTATGGTTTCGACTTGAATATACACATTATATATCTGTATCTGTATCTGCATTTTTAGATGTTTCAGTCATTAGAATGCGGCCAGGCTGGGGCACCGCCTTGACAAATTCTTGTCGAACGAATCGACCATAACATTTATATTTTTTAAAACTTGGTACTTGCTTTATCGGTTAATTTTGCCGAACCGCCGTGTTACGGGGACGTAAACATCTTGCTCTGTTGTTAAGCGGTGGTTGGGTGCAAACACAGACAAGAAGACACATATATATATACGATGAGTTTCTTTCAATTTCTGCCTATCAAATCCTCGCGCAAGGTTTTGGTCAGCTAGTGAATATAGTAGAAGACACCTGTCCGAAGTGCCACGCAGTGGTACTGAACCCGGAACATGTGGGTGAGAAGCAAACTTTTTATCACACATCCACACCGGCGCATGCATGCTTATATATATATATATATATATATATATATATATTATGATTGACCGTTGACTGAACACTATTCAATTTTTTTTCTCCGTGTTTTTCTCCTTGTCTCCGTATTCTTTCTGTTGAAGAGCGTAGCTCGAAACGTCAAAGACTTTCCGTATTCCCGAGCGTCATACTAATATATACTTTTGTTATTTACACCACCTGTCCTCGTCTGTTGTTATTATTTGTATATTCTCCCACACATATATATATATATATATATATATATATATATAGAGAGAGAGAGAGAGAGATAATAATAAATGGAGCAAAACGCATGTCGATGAAAGTTCCTTTAATTCCTACAAATATGTTTCGAAATAAATGATCGACTTTCACAAAGAAGAAAGAGCTGTTGTGGTCCTCATTCATTTCTCTTCAGGGAGATCATAATAAAACATGTAATAGCAAGACAAAAAACTAAATCAAGGGGTAATTTTCGAGCCGAGATGTTACATGGTCACAAACATATGTATATATATATATATATATATATATATATATATATATATATATATATATATATATATATATATATATATATATGTTTGTGTGTGTGTGTGTGTGTGTGTGTGTGAGAGAGAGAGAGAGAGAGAGAGAGAGAGAGAGAGAGAGAGAGAGGGAGAAAGAAAGAAACTCAGGAGGGTCGGCAGGATATCTCATATCTATATAGAGATGCTTGATGAAAGATTTTGGCTGGACAGCTGGTTGGCGGATTTCCAGGTTTTTCATATTTGGGTGTCCATAAGAGAATATCACTAATAGATTCTTGCTTAAATCTAAACTTTCCAACCACACGACTATACATATTCCCAAATATTATGAAAGTCAAGTCTCTTATATCTACACAGTTTTCTCAAGCATAATATAACCAGGACTACATTTTTTATCGCTTTTTACCTCCATTGAAAGCTCTGTCCCAGCAGCTGTATAATCAAAGCCGTTCTAGCTATGACCAACGTAACATTTTTCTTTTTATTGAAGTACAATCAAACTTGGATTTCATTTTCAATAAGTTTCTCAATTTAAAAAATAATTATGTAAAATTTCAGGATTTCGCTGCAATTTTTACCTCCTTCATCGATCATGTCGAGGCAACATATAAAAACGAAATTGTAATATATTAAATATACCCTCCGGGTGAAATGTTTAGCAACATTTCGTCCGTTTTTACGTTCTGAGTTCAAATTCCACCAAGGTCTACTTTGCCGTTCATTCTTTCAGGGTCGATAAAATAAGTATCAGCTGAACACTAGAGTCGATGTAATCGACTTAGTCTCCCCCAACAATGCTGGCTTTGTGCCAAAATTTGAAGCTAATATATTCTTTTCTACTCTTGGAACAAGGCCCGAAATTTTGGGGGAGGAGCCAGTTGATTAGATCGACCCCAGTACGTAAGTGATACTTAATTTCTCGAACCCGAAAAGTTGAAAGGTAAAGTCGACCTCGGCGGAATTTGAACTCAAAAGGTAAAGACAGACGAAATACCACTAAACATTTCGCCCGGCGTGCTAACGTTTCTGCCAGCTCGCTGGCTTTGAGACCAATACCTTAAATATACTCCTTTTTTTAGTAACCTGTACAACTTCTAAGCTTCGATAGACTCTATGACGAAGAAATTCGCTTCTCGAGGACTTGAATATTGTTTCAATCCAGTTGCGCAGCACCTTGGGCAAGTATCTCCTATTATAGATTGGGACTGATAATGAAAAAAAAACTTTGTTTAGCTCAGTTTATAAATAAAGATCGAATCGAATCCTGTAATATAATCTCCTCCAGAAATTAGACACTTGGTGGCGATCGAAAATAAAACCGATCGAAACATGATGTAGATGTTAACACTCACACACATACACGCACGCACACGCACGCACACACACACCACACACACACATACACACACACTCACACGCACACGCACTCGCATACACACACGCGCGCGCACACACACACACACACACACACACATAAAAGGAAGAAAAAAACACGTGCGCAAAAACTTTTCATGTTTAGAAATGAAGTTAATATATTTGAATAATAATAATCTTTAGTAACATCTCAGTTAAAATATTTAGTTTTAGCAAAAGGGTTAGGGCAAAGAATGACTGCTATATCTTATTATTGATAGTTCCAACAGAAAAAAAAATTCTAGATCGGCTCGCAAATTAAGTACATGGTAAATTTACCGCCTCCTATAGTGCCTGACACAAGTTTAGAATCAATAACAATGGCAAAGATAGATTAAGAGTTAGCTTTCACTGATGGCTTTCTACAAGAATAATCTTCTCAAAAGTGACATAGTAATAGGATATGGAATCATTCTTAGGTGTTCCTTTCCTGAAATTTGATACAATATACTCAGTTGTTGTCAAGATATCATATTACGTTTTCATTTGGCAATAAATCCTCTCTCTGCGTGTGTAAGTGCGTGCATGCGTGTATATTATGTGTAAGCGTGTATGTTTACGTGTATTTGTGAACGTGTGTTTAAAAAAGAAAAACAAAGCTTACACGCAGACGAACAGACAGAGAGAAATCTTACATTAGTGACAGTTTAATTACTAAACATGTAAGAGCTACTGTGAAACAAGAACGAACCAAGTGACAATTCTTGGTTGTCGGATGTTTCAAGACAGCTTTACTCTACAGACAAAAGCAAAATTTCCGGATGTTTTTGCGTCGCCCAAATTCGGAGAAGACATAGGAATATAGGAATACAAATATATGTGTTGTTATTAAAGCGAGAGTAAGAAAAAAAATAGTGTAATTATGAAAACATTTGTTACAATTGACAGGTTCCATCTAAAGCTGTTATTAAATCCCCAAACAATGCCCTCAGGTTGAAATTGAAACACCTTTAAATTTTGTGAGCAACTAATACTATTTATGAACAGTTCCTACGCCATACCGTCAAAGATTACTATTTTGCAAGCTTTAATATCGTACTACACCATTCTTCATTTTTACTTTTTGTGGTTTTTTCTTTGCTTTTTTTTTAACTTTTATTTTATTTTTCCTCAATCTCTGTATACATCTAAACATATACATACGCTAACACTCTCTCATTCACGCCTCTCTCTCTCTCTCTCTCTCTCTCTCTCTCTCTTTCTCTTCCTTTTTTAATGTTTGGTACTTATTCTATCAGTCTCTTTTGTCAAACTGCTCAGTTACAGGGACGTAAACATGCTAACATCGGTTGTCAATCGGTAGTGGGAGACTAACATACTCAAAAAGACACACACACACACACACACACACACACACACACACATATTTATATCTATACGCGCAGGCGTGGTTGTGCGGTAAGAAGTTCGCTTCCATACCATATGGTTTTGAGTTCAGTCCCACTGCGTGGCACCTTGGAAAACTGTCTTCTACCGTACCCTCCGGTATTTACACACACACACACACACACACTCACACACACACACATACATACATGCATCCATCCATTCATCCATCCATCCATCCATCCATACATACATACATACATACATACATACATACATACATACATACATACATACATACCACCAAACTACCTTGTGGGGAAATATCGGCTCTGCTATACCAGAGTGGAAGATATCACCCATATCAGCAGCAGCTGCGCCAAAATGTCTACGAGATACAACCTGCCCATGAGGCATGATATAGCTGCAAAGATTATTTACAATGCTATCCGCAGGAAGGACTGCCTTGACATACACATCAAAGACATGTCAAAACTAACAGGTATTCACACCTTTAAAAACAAGAAATCCCGGTGGAACACTCCAATGAAAATATCAATTCAGTGCAAACATAACAGACCTGTTATTGTTCCGTGGGACAGGGAACAAAAATCATGCACTGTTGTAGAGGTCAGCTGCCCAGCGGATATGAACGTACAATCAAAAGTCCAGGAGAAAGAAAATATTTATGGTGTATTAATGCGGAACTTACAGCTCTTGTACCGACGATAAATTCTCATTTGTACCTATGAGCATAGGTGCATTAAGTTACGCACCAAAAAGTTTACATAACAACCTAGAAATACTAGAGTTTACGAAGAAAGAACAAAAGAAACTGACGTGGATTCTCTAAATCCAATCTATTAGCAGCATAGTGAAGACATTCCAAAAATTTGTAAACCGTTCTGAAAATTCTTCATCAGAGATTCTTAAGTGGATAGATGCACCTGGGTGTCTGCATCGACTATTCAACCAAGACACCAATTCAACCATATATTTACAAACATCAAGAACTCTTAACTCAAAAAGTCTTGTCACTTTGTTAGCGATCGGCTTGAACTCTCTTAAGAAAGACTTAAAACTCAAGGAAAAATCATACATTCATATATATATATATATATATATATATATATATATATATATATATATATATATATATATATATATATATAATATTGGGGTAAAGATCCCCTTCGGTCATGAATGACTATGGGATTGCACCTAGAAAGTTCTCTTCTGAGGCACAAGTCCGGGCAATTTGTATATGGAAGACCAGTAGTAGCCCATGCCGATGTTGTTCAAGAGAAGGCAAAGGCCGGTACAGCTTGGCACCAGGGATGTAGCAACTCGTTTCTACAGTCGAGTCAACTGGAGCAACGTGAGATAAAGTGTCTTGCTCAAGAATACAACACAGCCCGGTGCAGGAATCGAACTCTCTACCTCATGATTGTGAGCCATGCGCCTTCACATATATAACAAAATATAACACAATATAATATATATATGTATGTGTTTGTATATAATTTTAATACATTATTTAGACGTGCATGTGTGTGTGTGTGTAGAGGGAGAGAGAGAGAGAGAGAGAGAGAGAGAGAGAGAGAGAGAGAGAGAGCGGGAGAAAGAATATTTATAAAGTTTTATATGTATGTGTATGGGACACATTTGAGAGTTTCTACAGCAAGGCTGTCCATTTATTTCTCTGACGAGGAGTTCGCCGTTATCAGAAGTTTTTTGAGATTTGGTATTTGTCTTCTGCTGTTGATAGTTTGTAATGCTTTATTTGTCGGAGATCTGATGATTGAGGTGAAGTTGGAAAGTATCGTTTCACCGAACGTATGATGTTCTATTTTCTAACATAGTGGGTGAATACAAATGAAATATATATATATATATATATATATATATATATATATATATATATGCTTTTAAAACCAATATGTGGGTCAAACGAAGAGTAAAATATAATGGAAATAAGAAGACAAAGAAAAAGTTTAACATATCTTTGATGACCAGTTACGATTGTTTCTGTACAACTCTGCTTTATACGCTGTTGCACGTAAAAGTTCGTTGTGAAACGTTACGCGAGAGTGGCACTTCATCAGACTTGCAATCAAAATTTGTGCGCTCTTACAGTGCATTTTCTAAGCGTAGTGTTTTGCTTGTATCAGGACGAAACAAGAAGTATAAATAAAGATGAAAATAGAATTGTGTTATGGCAAACAAGCGTTAGACAATAGCAATACCAAAATAGATAGAGATAAGGTTCTAAGCTTATCTTTATCTGTGATACAGAAATAATTGTAACTGGTCATTAAAGATCTGCAAAACTTGATTTTTTTTTAAATGTGTGTGTGTGTGTGTGTGTGTGTGTGTGTGTGTGTGTGTGTGTGTGTGTGTGTGTGTGTGTGTGTGTGTGTATCAATCATAAGGGTACACAAATGCGCTTGCCTGCTAGAAATAAGAGTTAAAACCCTCATTTAAACCACCAATAAATAACACTGAAAATTACAACAGAAAATCAACAGTAGTCGGGCCAACGGGCCAAAAAAAGATCTTTCACATATGTGAAAGAAAAAAATATATGTCTGTGTATGTGCGCGCGCGCGAGTGTGTATTTAAAAGTCTATGAGAATTACTTGATACAGTTTTTGATGTGTAAAGGTAATTTTTAAAAAAATTATTTCTCGGAAAAATGTTATGAATTCTTTCATGAGGATATTGCTAAGCTTTTTTTGAGAAGTTTTTCACAAGTGTGTGAGCGCTTTCGTTTAACCTTTTCAAACACTCGTCCTCTCTATATATATAAAGTGAAGGTGTGTGGCTAAGTGGTTAGAGTAGTCAGTTCACGTTGTGACCTTGAGCAAGATTCTTTATCTCACCTTGCTCCAGTTCGCTCAATTGGCAAAAATGTCTTTCACCGGTAATTCAAAAAGCCAGCCAAGTCATATTCCATGTAACTCTGAACCTCCCCGAGAACTACATTAAGGGTATGCATGCCTGTGGAGTGCTCAGCCACATGCACGTTAATTCTATGAGCAGGCTGTTCCGTTGATCTGATCAACTCGAACTCTCCTCGTCATAACCAACAGAATTCCAATATGTACGCGTATGTGTCTATATATATAACTTCGCTCTGCTAGTGCGTTCCGTTCACAAAAGGTGCACCAACATGACCTCAGTTCTGGGCTGAAACCAGTAAAATATAAAATATAACCAGCTGGAAAAGATTTTTCCAGGGCTATAACAACAGTAACATCGTCCCATATAGGACTGCCACGTCCTGTACACATAGACGCACAGAATAACAGCAATCAAATAACGACAGCGGAGTGCGCATCAAACATCAGCGATCTACCTGTCGCTTGTACGCTTGACAAGAGATGTCAGTTAGTCCTTTACGACTCACCAGGCTCGTTCGTATTAGCCCGAGTTGCTGGATAATTTTTCGTTTCTTTAAGAATATTGTAGAACGGAAACTTTTCATATATTAGACTTCAAATCCAAATATCTATTGAAATTTATTATTTCAAGAAAACATTGAATTTGAATTCCTTTTAATTCTTACGATTATAGATAACAACTTGGGCTGTAACTTTTGAGCCTGAGTCTGGTGCGTGTGACGATGTCGAGAGAACGCCTGCTACGAATGATATTTTTTGACACAGGGCACCTCTAAGACGACCGCCAGACGCGACCAGGCTCAATAAAAGGAGCAATTACGTAAAAGGCTGAAATTACATACTTGAAGTCAGTGTTGCCAGAAATTAAATCAGCTTGCAAATACACAAATTAGTGCCCAAATTAGCTTACTAAAGCTTGTAGTATTCATTTTCTTCCTATTTCTGAACGAACTTAAATGATTGGCAATTCTTTGCTTAGTTTTAAATTCACCTCTGATCTGTCTCAAATAATCTATTCTGTTGATACTGATCTATTCTTTTCTGATATCTGGAGAGCTTGCTATTATACGCTGTTTCAACTCTTCTATTATTGTTCCAAATCCTTTCTCTTTGACTAAGTATCTTTTCTCGAAGGAAGATTTGCATCTTGTCTTTCCTAACTTGTTCAGTTTTCAAGCTTCTATTCTACTCAGATCTTGTCTTAAAGCCTTCACTTTATTTTGTAGTCTCCTTTTCCACATTTGTTCTTTCCCTGTGAGATATCTAATCTTCTGGCGACTACTACCCCTCCTACATAGATCAATAAATTAGTGTCTCCTATAGTTTTAATATCTATCCTTTTGATAACAGAATCTACTTTCCTAGTCATTTCTAGCAGCTTCCTTCTGTTGGTGCCTTTTAATGCTGGTGATCTTTTTCTCATTTCTTTACTCATTATTTTCTGCAACTCATCTAAAATCTTCTGATCTCTTTCACTTGAGTCGCTGTTCACTTGAGTCGCTGTTCACTTGAGTCGTTGTTCACTTGAGTCGCTGTTCACTTGAGTCGCTGTTCACTTGAGTCGCTGTTCACTTGAGTCGCTGATGCCAGTTTTCCCTTCCTTATTGGTAGGGAGAGAGGCATTCCCTCAATGGTCCAGCTTCATTGTCATTGTTACAACCAGAGTTCCTTCGGAAACTCCTGTCTCTCATAAACTGAGGTAAGGTAACGTTCGTCACCATCGTCATCACTACCATTATTTTTCGTCATCTGAAAGTTTCAAACAACTTTCTATTCCATCATTTGTTGTACCATTGTGCTGGTGGGGTGGGGTGGTGTGTGCTGCATTTCTT
>NC_142944.1:41415685-41425685 GCF_046866305.1 Octopus bimaculoides | reverse complement strand
GTCACCATAGCTACATGTTCCAGCAGGACAATACTCCCTCCCACACGGCCAGAGTCACCATGGGCTTCTTGCGTCAGCAGAATATCAGAACCATGCTGTGGCTGGCTCTCAGCCCGGATTTGAACCTGTCTAGGGGATGAAATGCAGAGACGGCTGAACCAGGTGGTCCCAAGGCCGACAACTCGTGTGGAACTGGAGACAGCTTTCCGCAGGGTGTGGGTACAGGTGCCAATGGCTTTTGTGAACAGCCTCATACACTCCATGTACCGACGGTGTACGGCCATTTTAAACCCCCAGAGAGGGCATACACGGTATTGAACATGTCACGCCCTACAATCTCTATGTGCTGGATCCGCCCACTACCACAGCACATAACAACGACCCATAGACTGTGGTCAAAGTGCATCCAAGAAATTGACTTTATCAGTTTTATCAAAATTTATCTCTGACATAATGAAATTAAAACATATTTCACAGTCACACACGTCTCGTGTTTCAGTGTATATCAATACAAATGGATAATTTCCTACATTAGTTAACCATATTTTGTATTAGACTATATTTAGACATTTTGCTATTTGTAAAATGCTTTTACCTGTTGATGCATAACATTCCAGTCTATTATATTTAATGCCTGGATCATTTTTACATATTGTCGAAGTTGCTATTCTATAATGACCGCATGATTCTGTAATTCTACGCTTTCAAATTTCTTAGTATTCCTGTTTGCATTATTTCCTTTTTATCAATATTAATGACTCATTAAATCTGCTCTTATAACCATGTTTGGCTGATTCAGTATAATAGAAGTGCCTACTTCGTAGCATTTATATCCATGCACTTGTATAGGAATCTGATCCGAGCGGTTTTCTGCTAGCCACTTGATTGATTCCCAATTCTAATAAATTTTATGATATTTTACGTCGAATTTTTCTTTGTATAATAGTACTCACTTTAGTAAATATTGCTTTCGTTATTTTATCACCGTCATAATCTCTTTTTTAGACAAACATCAAGGTAGTTTACACAAATACCTTTTAAGTGACATAGATTACAATTATAAAGAAATTTGTGGGGGAATTTTTTTCCGAGGGGACGAGGAGAGGAGTTTCGGTAAAACGGAGTTTCGGTAAAACGGAGTTTCGGTAAAACGGAGTTTCGGTAAAACGGAGTTTCGGATCAGGAAGACCAAATAAGTTAGAATTAATCTGTTTTGACGGGAAATTTCCCCCATTTTCTTCAAACCACAGCCTTCGAAAGAATGGGTTGGGCATCTTTGAATGAAAAAAAGTATTAAAAAAAATATTTTACAACCCTCTCCCTCCCTCATCATCCCACTCTGGACCTATTTTGGCCAATTTTTTTTTTTTTTTTTGTATTTCAAAACCATGAGAGGAGCATTTTCGGTAAAAAAAATTTTTTTTAAATGGTTAATATTTTTCAGAGGGAAAAGTGAGTGATTTAAGGTGGATCTGGCTGTTGTTTCTAGCACATCCCAAGACATCACTCCTCATTTCTTTATCATTCTCGCATGTATTGATGTTTTTCAATATTTTTCTCCCCCATAAATACATTTATATGCTATAAAAGAAAACAAATTTGAAAAATTATGAATGTTTGGCAACCCCACTCCCTGACTCCGATTGTTTCTGTTTAGAAATTAAAATATTGGAGAGCCTGAGAAGGTCATTGCTGGGATTTATCCACAATGATTTTTAAAATACATTTTGATAGCATACTTTTCTGTTAGATAATGTTTTTTCTTACATACACATATGGCTTCGCTTGATTGAGGTAGGGGTAAAAATTTAGATGACAATTTTTTTGTTGTTGCTTACATTCCACCAATGGACCACGCGTGTGTTACTTCGGCATCATCATTCCTACGCGCGTAGTCTTTTTTCCACTTTGTTTCTTAAACGTAACCGCTTTTAATTCTTACTCCCTTGGATTTTTTAGATTTTTAAACCAGTTTTGTATAGTACACATTTCTTGGTGGTGTCTGATCTCCTTCATCGTGCGAGTTACACCATGGTGGTTCTTCTCTAAATTATTAAAATATTTTTCAGTATATTATCAAATTGTATTTCCTTGTAAGTTCGGATTTTGTAATTCCCTAACATTATAATATTTATATATATATATATATATATATATATATATATATATATATATATATATATATATATATATATATATATATATATATATATATATATATATATATATATATATATATATATATATATATATATAGAGAGAGAGAGAGAGAGAGAGAGAGAGAGAATGTTTCATTTAATTTAGCTACTTTAATTTCTTTCCTATCCCTTCTCTGTCTTTCGTTCATATTAAGGACGATCACTTCTCTAATCTTAAATTCAACATTTTAATTGATATTTTACAAATTATATTTATTATTTATATTTATTTTTAATGACCATACGAAGCTAATTTTATCTACTATCGGTCTTCCATAAATTGTATATGTAAATGGAAACTTTTGTATGTACACTTAGAGTTGAAGGATAGGTGTAACGCTGATGTTCCGGAGATCTGTTGGGCTAGCTTTCTTTATTTGCATTGATTTGTGAATATACACTTGTATTGCATAATGCGTAGCATGCACATTAATGCAGACAAGGAAAATAAGTGAAGGATGTGAAACGGCCGTAACCCTAAGGATGACAGGTGGTTAAATAAACATATTCACCTCCCATCTCATACCTGCTGAATTTCTGTTTATGTTTGTCCTCAACGCTTTGACAACCGGCGTTGGTTTGTTTAAGTCGTGTACAAGAGAGTTTGACAAGAGTTTAAGTACCAGACTAAAATAAGTGTCGAGAGCGAACTGTGCTACCAGATTGTACCCCAGAGACATATAGACTCTATGATCAAAGGTGTTGTTGCAACTCTCGCATGCATTAGGCGTACGCAATAATAATATGAGACTTCAGTAATCTCTCTCTCTCTCTCTCTCTCTCTCTCTTCCTGTGTGAGTGTGGGTACCGCGTAAGTGCGTGTTGGTGTCAGCTTCACCCCAAATGAAAATGCCTGCTGATTACTGTTTTAAGTAATCTGGTAATTTTAATAATCTGAACATCTACAGGAACTATCTAATTATATCATTATTTCTATATAATTAACTGATCTTTCTCTCTCTTTCTCTCTCTCTCTCCCTCCCTCTCTCTCCCTCCCTCTCTCTCCCTTCCTCTCTCTCTCTCCCTCCCTCTCTCTCCCTCCCTCTCTCTCCCTTCCTCTCTCTCTCCCTCCCTCTCTCTCCCTCCCTCTCTCTCCCTTCCTCTCTCTCTCTCTGTCACACACATGCATACACATACAGGCATATACACACATATCTAGACATATACATATTTGTATACAAGTACCCATAAATATGTTCACTTATGAATTTTCTTACCGGTATTCATTTAACCTATTCACTGACGAACCAGCGAGACAGCATATACATGATTAATCAACATGCGGAAAGTAGCTTCTAAACCATCCTCATTTTACTTTCTTTAGGTTGAAGAATACATTGGGTACAAAGCCACTTTAGTTTCCTCGTAGCACCCCCACCCCCAGCCCGGGCAAATGAATGTACTGGACCTTACACTATTTATTGAGAAAGCCGTAGCATAAATAGAAGAGAAGTGTAACACCAGACCTGTGAGGCCCCTGCATAATACTGATTGGGGTGATCAATGTTAGAACACATTTGGTTATACGTGTCTTAGATCATAGTAGAACTGCTGGTAAGCAACAACAAATGAGAACACATCGGATAATGTAGTCCTCGGCAGGCTGAGTAGAAGAGTTCAAGGCTGATCTCGGACAAAACAACACGTTAAAGTTCTTAGATTTTCCATTCCTAGATAATCTATGTTCAAATAAAGACCGAATAGACACAGCTGGAACACCATTGATTATATTTGAGCAAGAACCACAATAATAACAGTTAAAACAAGATTCATTTGCCGCTACAAATAACTGCTGGCTAATCCCTGAAAATACAATATGGCTAAATAAGAATACCTCAAGATTCGTCTGCATACTAAATATACATAGAGTAACTTCTCACATATATAATATAGTGAATAGTTTTAATGTATGGAGTGCTAGAGAAGAGTATCATCCTTGAGTGCGGTAGCACGTGTTTCCCCCTTAGGTGGAGTCCGTTGGCTTTGGTCACCGCCTAGCACCCAAATCTCACCTGTGGCTCTACGTAGTTGTTTGCATACAACGGCAGCCATACTCGGATAAACTACTTCAACTGGCGGGCTGAAGCAGTTGATGGATAGCTAATGGGTATGTAACTCTTGTTGAGTTAGAGCTTGTGTATTTATTATGTATGCGAAGACTGGATCTGGCAGACTCTGCGGAAGAGACCTCCATGGTTCAACGGAAAGGAAGGTGGCTTGCAGCAACGCATTGTGCAGTGCAGAGAGGAAGATGAAGCAAATAAGACGTTTTGTTCATCCACTGTGTCAGCCTCCATCCCCTGCTGTACTGACCTCTTCTTACCATAGGATAGAAGATGGTAACGGATGAGAGAGTAAAGTTGATGGTGAGCAACTTTTCTTTACTTTAAACAATGTTACGGCGTAAGTCATCATTCAGCGCCAGGATGACTAGATGGTCGTCGCCGTTCCGATGGACAGACACACGATAGAGAATAGAAAAACGTAACACATAGATAAATTCTCTGCTGCATTGCTTAACGGTTAAAAAAAAATGAGAGAAAGAGATAAGTGACACGCGTGTATATTTGTCATCCTCAAGCAGAATCACCGTCATACAGATTGACAAGGCTTTACAATTTGAATTGATGAGCTTCTATACAGTTTCCATTAATCCAGTTTCATTCGCAAGGTATAGGTCGACCAGTGACTGTAGGAAATTACTTTTTCCCGAGTGCCTATATTGGGCAGAAGTTAGAAAGGAACCGATTGATTCTACTAACCATATATGAGCACAGTGTTTTCCATAAAATACTAGTGAACTTATGGATCATCGGATCCACCCTACTACAAGGGTCTACAATCACTATAAGTACCCCCTTTACAATCACCACCACTCACATCAACATCAAGAATGATAGCAACAACGACCCAAAGAGAGAGATGCTATGAACCAATGGAAGAACATCAACTTGTGATGACAACAGAGCCTGTAAGTGGTCGCTTGAATTGTTAAAATTAGCAAAGAAATTTCGTCGATGTCACACCATATCTAAATTTAAGTGCTCTGTACTTGAATAAAAGGCATGATTGCCAGACTGTGACCGGCTTTGATTAGAGGGCCTACTGGATACTGATTGACCTCTGGCTCAACAACAACTACAACAGATGCACATATATATGCACAGAAACAGAGCAACAGTCAAATAAGTGCACTACTCCCACACACACGAAACAAAGAAAAGCACATGCGTGCACTCTCTTTCTCTTTTTTTTACATCCCTCTTTCTCACTCATCCTTTTACTGTCTCTATAATCCTTTCTGTATGTGTCTCTCTCTCTCACTCTCCTTATCTCTTTCATACACGCACACAAATACATACATATTCACAATTACAGACAGAAAAATGGACACAGACACTCATCTCACAAACTTCGAGATAAAATTACATACACGGCACAGTGCAACTACACTAAGCTATAGACGCTAACCCAGAAATACACCCACCTACGCATGCAATGAAGCAGTAGAGCAACCACAGACCCATATTCACTCATATATACATATTTGTGTGTGTATGTGTATGTATGTATGCATGTATGTATGTATGTATGCTTGTATGTATGTATATATGTATGTATATATGTATGTATCTAAGTAGGTATATATATATATATATATATATGTATACATACGTATATATACATGTATATATATATATATATATAGATAGATAGATAGATAGATAGATAGATAGATAGATAGATAGATAGATAGATAGATAGATAGATAGATAGATAGATAGATAGATAGATAGATAGATCTGTATATATATGTGTGTGTGTGTGTGTGAGTGAGTGCTTGTGTTACAGAAATATGGATACACACACATAATAGAGCAATTGCAAACACATACATATTCATACACAAATAATTATACACACGCACACACACATACATGTATACATGCACATGTATATATACTTATGCATAGATATATATACATATATATACATACATATATATATGCGTATATTCATATACATATATATAAAACATATATGCATAATGTACATGTGTGTATGTGTGCGTGTGTGTGTGTGTGTGTGTGCGCGTGTGTGTGTGTGCGTGCGTGTGTGTGCGTGTGTGCGTGTATGTCTGGCCAGGTATTTGGAGAATCATTATTCTGCACCTGTTGAACCTGTTTAATCGGGATTAACATTCTGTAACCGCTAATTAATTATATAGGTAAAGAGAGATTAGTAAAATATTTAAGGATTAAAGTGAGACAAGACTGGATAATATTACATACACATAAACACACGCGCACACACACAATACACACGCACATATATATGTGTGTGTATGTATATGAATATATATGTATATGTAGGTATACATATGTAAACATTTGTGAATAGACTAGACATTTGTTTCGCATTTATGAAATCCTAGATTGTCCCTTAACTCAGAAAACACTAACTCAACTCTTGTTTTTTTATGCAGATGACGTCTCTGAAATATCTGTTCTCTAAACAATTCAGTTTTCCTGCACCATCTAATGAACACTCATGTATGTTTGCCCTAAGATTTATTCATCTGTTACTTCAGAAATTAAGCTGGAGTCTATATTTCAATTAAAGGATCACAATGAGAGATAAATATGTCCTGGGTTATTTGACGTATTTGCCTGAGAAAAATAATGAAGCTGACTTTTGTAATTGACAAATTCTAGTTGGTTTTTCCTTAACACAATTATCAATTATTTGTAAATAACTATGTTTAATACTATCCACATTAAATGTATCAATAACATTAACTCACCTATCAGTCCAGTTATATGATTCAGAGAGACAGGTAAATTAGTGTTAACATTTTTTAATACATAAAACATTAAAAAGCAAAGAATTTATTGGTATTGCATGTTAATTTCTTATAACCATCCTTCGTAATGTAGATACTGAAGCAAAATATGTTAACACTTAACTCAGTCATAGTCCCGACTTGAACTCCAAGGTCTATGAGGTAAATTCGGGAGACCGAATCTGAATGGAAACATATCGAACGTGTTGTACATGTTATTCAAAAGCTTAGACTTGTAACGGGCAACAACGTTGAATCTGCTTGGGGAATAGGCTGAGCACAAATATCAGAGGAACTTTCCATCAATGATATTATCATGCAACGTACACTGCAGCTGTAATTTCAAGCGATAATCCTTGCAAAGTGCAATATCACAGTATGTTTTACCTTTAGCATTCAGATTTTTCTATCAAGCTATTTCATTCACATTGCTTAGAATTTATCACACATTATCTTGTAGCTTTGAGATTTCAATGTTGTGATTGCTTATTTTTAGAATGACGTAGGATAGATATGAGAGATCTCTGATCTGGCTAGTTTGAACTTAAAACAGGTAGAATATTTGGGCCGGTTATGGTCGGTTTGAACAGTACAAGTACCTGTAGAATAATCAGTCTCTTATATTATATTACGTGTTAGTCGAACATTCAGCTTTATTTCATGCATTTTTACATACAATGTACCTGACACAGCGTATATACACCTTACCTGTATAATTGTCGGCGGAATGCCCAATCGTCTCTGTGCATATATAGTTATTGAACATTGGGTGTACGTGCAGATATGCGTATACATATTACATATCAAAAGTCACACACATATATCTACAAATAGCCACACACATATATCTACAAATAGTCACACACATATATCTACAAATATGTATATATGCTTAGACGCGCGCGCGCATGCATGCATGCACTCACACACATACACATACACACACATATATAGATAGATTAGATAGATAGATGGACAGATAGACAGACAGACAGACAGACTGACAGACTGACAGACAGATGACAGACAGACAGACAGACAGACAGATAGATAGATAGATAGATAGATAGATAGATAGATAGATAGATAGATAGATAGACAAACATATATTTTCCAAAAAGAGACACCTACTCAGCCACTGAATGGAACTATTCTGAATGACCACAAGAAGCATTCCGGAAGATCGCAGATATGGACGAGCCCCACAAAATAAGAAACAATTCTAGAAATACCAGACTTCATGACAATCTGTGCGGCAAGTGAGCCGTAAAATAGGAATTTCAAAATCAAGCGCCCATCGCAATTTGTTGCGCTGTCATTGGAAAACATACATTATTCCAAGTATTGTACACATGCTCTTAATGAAGATGATCCGCACCGAAGTGTGGAGCTTTACGGTCAGTGGACAAACGAAAGAAACATCACTCAACACAATTAATAGAAGTTACATGTATTATCATTTAAAACACACACACACACACACACACATACACACACACACACACACAAACACACACACACACACACAAACACACACACACACACACACACACACACACACGCACACGTATATATCACCTGACGCGTGGTACACCATGTACCTGTTCAGACAATCTTGAGACCTATAGAATAAGTACTAGGCTTTTAAAAAAGAAGTACTGGGGTCGATTCGTTCGACTAAAACCGCTCGAGGCGGTACCCCAACATGGCCGCAGTCAAATGACTGAAACAAGCAAAAGATAACAGAAAAGATATTTATCTATCTATCTATCTATCAATCTTTCTTTCTTTCTCTCTCTCTCTTTCTCTCCTTGTATATATATATATATATATATATATATATATATATATATATATATATATGCACACACACACGCACAATATAAATATATATATGGTGGTTGTCTACTCCTTATGCAGAGTGTGACCACCTCCTGTACCTACACCTTAGATCCATCATGGCGTCTGGTGTGGCTTTTTAAACCAGACAATGTATTGAAAAGACACCTACATAGTTTGCATATCTGATATGAACACCAAGAACTGCAGTTAAGTTCCGAACTTTGTGGATCTTAAAATGTCTTTTGAAGCTTCCGTTAGATTTGCAGACCTTATGGCATATATGGCACCGAAAGGTGTGCACAGATGTACATACAGAATAGTTGGTGGTGGTTCATTTTTCATGGATCCACAAATGAGATTTGAACCCAGCAAAAGAAAGGCATGGTCTGTCACAAACTGTGCACACAAAAAGGTCACTGAGATTCATCTTTTCCATCACAACATTCTTCTTTAAATCTCTCTTGAGTCCTGCATATGTTATCCTGACCTCTTAAAACGCTTTCATTCCACTCCACACTTTTGTTCGCTATCCAGCTCGATCCGAAACAAGTGTTTCTATGTCCTCTGGATCCTTTCTAAGTGACTTTATGGTAGTCCTTATACCGTCTTTAAACCGCTTTTAAGGTTTACACCGATAGCGTTTCCCCTCTGCAAGTTTGTCATAAAACAAGCTGTTTGGGTGTGCGTTCATCCACCATTCGAACAATATAGCCTACCCATCTCATTTGGTTTTTCAGAATCATTGCTTTAATTGAAATGATGCCTGCAGACACAAGGACATCTGTATTTGGAGTAAAAAAATATTTAATGCTTAAAATGCGATGACGGTACTTTGGTGGAATTGATCTAACAATTTGTAATGAGCCAATTTTGTGTTTTTATTTATATGTCGTTGGCGCCAAACGCGTGACTCCAAACCACCAAATGCTTGTGCTGCCCTTTCAAATCGCAGATCTGTTTCTGTATCCAGATTTTTTTGTACAGAGCTTCCAAGGTAGATGAAAGAATCAACAACCTCAAGTAACTTACCCTAAACAAAAATTTTTGTGGGGTTGCAAACAGCACCACGTACAGGTTGATACATTACAACTGTTTCTTTTTGATCAAGCCAAAGTCA
>NC_142944.1:41398185-41410685 GCF_046866305.1 Octopus bimaculoides | reverse complement strand
TTTCCTTATCCGTGTTACTGACTCTTATCTATACTCTGTAACTCTTACATACACATACATACATTTGTATACACACTCTTCTGTTTACAGGACGGCCTGTCTTATATTATGTTTTATTATGTCGCATTCACACACACACAGACATACAGTTTAATCTTAATATATAAATCTGAAATTGTGTGTTTGTGTGAAGCCTTTTTGAATGTTTATAGAAATCCACATTTTCCACTTTTTCGTAGAAATTTTTATATCAATGGAATTTTCTCGATCTGAACTTTCCAGTGCAGTAATTAGATTTCTTAAATTCCGTTTACTTTGTGTGATTTAAAGGAGATTTGGCTGTTGTTTCTAGCAACTTTTATATTTCATCCCTGCTACCTGGGACGCCATTCTTACACACGCGCTCAACATAAAAATATAGAGAATAAAAGTAAAAGAGGGAGAGAGAGAGAAAGTGATACATACAACGTCATAGATTACACTTTCATCTCAGTATTCTTTACCTATTTTTCATAACATAGATACGTAAAAACACACACAACCACACATACATGACCTGTGACAACAACATACACATTGCTCTCAATCTCTATTCATTTCTCCCCCTCTTCCTCTCTCGCTCTCTCAAACGTATACACGTGCAAGTAAACAATCATTCACATCGTGGTATATTTACAAAACATTGATGGCATAACTACAGAGTTGTATCCCCCAACTTTGGAAGGTCATTAACTTTCATAAAAATGAATATTTTTTAATGAAATTTTCTATGCATATATTATTTATTATGTAGATTCCAAATATACAAAAATTTTCGGTGAAAGTGTTTTGGAAGGGGGGTGGGGTACAATATTCGGAAATTCCACTTAAATTCCTCTTAACTTCCAGGAAAATGAATATTTTTTCATGAAATTTTGTACAAATGTACCTTGATGTATGTACATTTCAAGCATGTAGGAATTTTGAAGGAAACAACTGCAGGTTATTTTTGAGAAGTGTTCCCCACTCGGTGGTGTTTCGGAGCAAGTCGTCCATATTTGTTTCATTTTTCTCTATTATGTGCTTATGTGCATCCTTAGATTTCTAATGAAGTAATAGGCAGTGAAGAGAAGCAGTCATAAGAAAACTTTTAACTACCCCTATTCCTTTCTCTCCCCCGCTCTACCTCTTCCTCTCTCGCTCTCTCAAAAGCATACACGTGCAAGTACACAATCATTCAGTAAAATATAACTCATGTTCGTCAATGTTTTGTAAATTTACCAAGATTTTCACTAGGGTGTTAGGGTTAGGGTTTTAGGGTCAGGGTTAGGGTTTAGGATTAATGTTACGGTTACGGTTTTTAGGGTTAGGGTTTAGGGTTGGTGTTAGGATTAGGGTTGGGTAATCGTGCGGGTGTTAATCTGAAAAATTACAGATATGTGAAAAGTACCGACACTGCCATCTATTATAACTTTTGTTGTTCTGTTTAATATATACATAGATTATGCCTCCAAAGAAGAGAGTTTGCTGGGGAAAGACAGCAACCGGTTTAAAATGACAGCAACAGACTGTAGTAATGCACCACATTCCAGAAGCTATTTTGAACATAATGCAAAATGGTGCATCAACATCTTCTGCCCAATCTGATAGAATTCTGGCAAAACTGTGTAGCAACAGATCGCCAGCAATTGCTTCATCACAAATTGCCATCCTAGCTCCTGCTAAAAGGGATTACCCTGCTATGTATAATCAGGGCAGCGCAAAAAGTTGTTTTGCACAAGCATTTCTATAGCCAATTACACGGATGAAATTTACGTATGCTTAATAATTTTACGCAAAACAGCCTTCAGACTTTCCCTATTAATTTCATCGTCTTTTGAATTATGAACATATTTACATCATAAGGGTTTTTTCGTTGTAAGGCTTTCTTTTTTAGTTGATTTTCAGCTAGCAAGACTTATCGTAGATGGCATAATAAGTCACACCCGGACAAGATCGGGTTATACTGCTAGTGCTCTAATAAATCTTACTGTTATTCATCTTTATCGGTTGCGTTCCTATCTTGTCCTTCCTGGCAAACTTCTTAGTTCTCTATGTTATAGTATTATAACATATATCTTTATATTTTGTGTCGACTGTGTGACGCGTTAAAAAAGGAGCCTGTTTTCCATTCGTCTCCATTTCTCCTTTGGTTCTCACGGTCGTTCTTACACTGGATATACTCTACGTATGTGTGTACTGCCCGTCGAACAAGAAAAGCGCATACATTGTCTATGTGTGTTTGATAATGTTTACAACACTGGCGCTGTTGCTAATTCATATTTGAATTTATTCCTATGTCATCATCTTCCAGGCATACCAGCAAATAGTTTTTACCCTATCTTGCATATAGTCGTAGATAGGCTATTCAATTTACCTCTGGTTCGGTCCAGATACATGCTGTTAATCCACAAAAATGTTGAAACATTGATGTTCATCGCTCCAGAATTGGACTTGGGGTATGCTGTCTTGCGCCCGCGTGTGTTAGTCGTGGTGTATTTTATTTACGTAATACGTACTGTGCCTCGTATTGTTTTTGTATCGGTAGTTATTCTCTTCTATATTATGTGTATATTACCTAGCACTGAAGATATGTATAACGTTGCCAATGTTATTAATATCTGAGGAGATTAGTCAAATACCATCGATTCCAGTACTTGACTGGTACTTCATTTTATCGACCCCGGATGTATAAAAAGCATTCACTAAATATGAGACAGACCACCAGCGGCCACTAAGCAGTATTTCTAGGTCCAGAAATTGCTGTTGTTATTGTGGTTGTTGTTGCTGCTGCTGCTGCTATTTAAGGTGGTACATGGCTGAGTATTTAAAGCGTCGACCAAAATGCTTAGTGCCATTTCTTCCGGTTCTTTGTTGTTCTGAGATCAAATGTTGCCGAGACCGACCATGCCTATCATCCTTTCGGAATCGATAAAACGAGTTAAGAGTCAAGTACTGAGGTCGATGTAGTCGACTTCCCCCCACCTCTAAATTGTTGGCTTTGCGTTAAAATCATAAACCATTAAAATGAATCATCATCATCATCGTCGTCAGTAGTATTAGTATACTCTTTTACTCTTTTACTTGTTTCAGTCATTTGACTGTGGCCATGCTGGAGCACCACCTTTAGTCGAGCAAATCGACTTATTCTTTGGAAGCCTAGTACTTATTCTATCGGTCTCTTTTGCCGAACCGATAAGATACAGGGTCGTAAACACACCAGCATCGGTTGTCAAGCGATGCTAGGGGGACAAACACAGACACACAAACATATATATACACACAGACACACACACACACACACACACACACACACACACACACATATATATATATATATATATATATATATATATATATATATATATATATATACATATATATGACGGGCTTCTTTCAGTTTCCGTCTACCAAATCCACTCAGAAAGCTTTGGTCGGCCCAAAGCTATAGTAGAAGACACTTGCCCAAGGTGCCACGCAGTGGGATTGAACCCGGAACCATGTGTTTGGTAAACGAAAAAGAAAGACATTAAATACATTAGCCCTAGATATGCTATGTGTGTGTGTGAGAGAGAGAGGGGATGGTCACAAATGGAATATATTTGCTCCACAGCTCTTGGGGATGACCTTGCTTTAACCATCAACTTCTGCTACATTACCAGTAGCAACAGCAACAACAACAGCAGCAGCAAGAACAGGGACAACAGCAACAGCAACAGCAAAAGTGGCACTTCAGTAGCAGCAGCAACCAGACACGCGAATGTTTGACAATAACATGGAATGTTATCAAGAGTTGAAAAGAGAAAAACAGGGAGAGAAAAACAGGGAGAGAGAGAGAGAGAGAGAAAATAAGACAGAGAGAAAGAGAAAGAGAATAGGACAGAAAGAGAGAGATAGAAAGCGTGAGAGAGATAGAAAATGAGAGAGAGAGAGAAAGTGAGAGAGAGAGAGAAAGTGAGAGAGAGAGAGAAAGCGAGAGAGAGAGAGAGAGAGAGAGAGTGAGAGAGAGATAGAGAGTGAGAGAGAGATAGAAAGTGTGAGAGAGATAGAGAGTGAGAGAGAGATAGAGAGTGAGAGAGAGATAGAGAGTGAGAGAGAGATAGAAGGTGAGAGAGAGATAGAAAGTGAGAGAGAGATAGAGAGTGAGAGAGAGATAGAAGGTGAGAGAGAGATAGAGAGTGAGAGATATATAGAAAGTGAGAGAGAGATAGAAAGTGAGAGAGAGATAGAGAATGAGACAGAGATAGAAGGTAAGAGAGAGATAGAAAGTGAGAGAGAGATAGAAAGTGAGAGAGATATAGAATGTGAGAGAGAGATAGAAAGTGAGAGAGAGATAGAAGGTAAGAGAGAGATAGAAAGTGAGAGAGATATAGAAAGTGAGAGAGAGAGAGAGAGAGAGAGAGAGAGCAAGACGAGAATAAATTTCTAGTTCGTGATAAATGATGGATGAGGTATCTTGGAACCAGGTCATGGTTCTTGATGGTTTTAATGTCTGAAAGAAACCACCTTCATCAACACCACCACCACCACCACCACCACTACCACCACCATCTCGCTTACTTCCACCTCAAAGTCCTTCTTCCGCCGCCGCCACCACCGCCGCTACCGCCGCCACCACCCGCAGTTGGTGCTGCTATTACTGCTGCCGTGCTATGTTTCTTTTGCTATAACTCATATGATGTGATTAATGCTGCTTACTGTTGTTGATGTTTGATGATGATGATGATGATGATGATGTCCTTGTTGCTGATGTAATTCCTGTTGTTTACTGCCCCAGCTTAATCTTATAGACACTGATGTTTGTTGAAATAAAACACAAATTACTTAATATAACCCATAAATTGTTGTTGTTGTTGTTGCTGTTGTGCTGTTGTTCTTGCTGCTGTATTTGTTATTGTTTTTGTTGCTGTTCTCGTTATTGTCGATGCTGTTGTTATTGTTGTTGTTGCGACTGTTATTTTGTTGTTGTTGTGTCATTTTCTAGAACCAGGTCGGACCTGATCCAGTAAAACCAAGATCAAAGCTATACCACCTTTTATTCAGAAATCATGTATTTGGGGCTGCATGATCTAATATATAATATTAGTTGTTAGTGTCACCGCCATTGTTTAACCCCAGGTCAGTGTTAAAACTGTAAAGTATGATCATAGAACCCTTTGTTCAGGCTATCTATGACTACATTTTCTAATATAGAGTAGTGTTAGTGGCGTTAGTTGCTGTTTAGCTCCAGGTCAGACCTAATCCAGTAGATTTACAATCACAGATATTCCAACCGTCCTAGCTCATCTATTGGATCTAGCTTTTTTTCATTCGCAAAAATATGCATTTTTTAAAAGAAGTAAAAAAATCTGAAAATCAGCTATAATAATGTAGCTTTCTAGTCTCATTGCTTTGAAGGTGTGATGATGGGGAGAAAAATATTGGAGAAAAAGTTACAGACGTTTAAAAATTCGAAGAAACTGGGTATTTTTAGTCAATGGCAAGACAGAAATTTTCTGCATTTAGCGGAGCGGTGTCAACTTTAAGTTTGTATCCTGTGAAATTTATAGTTTAGTGTCTGACCTCTTCATTGTAGGTTTCTCAGTAAACAGAAACAACTAATTTCATTGTAGGTTTCTAAATAAACAGAAATACCTAATAAAATCAACATGTATCATCTTACAGTTTCTTTTGTGTCTTCATTGATTGTATATTTTTATCATTTAAAAACAAAAAATTGTATTAATATATTTGTCTGCATGTGTTTATTTTATGCGTACTTCAGTATTATATGTCTGTCATGTATTTGTGTCCATCATTAATATATAAGTACATGTATGTTTTATGTGTGTGTCTTCCAAACTCCAAAGTTGAGTAACGTTTCCATGCTTGGATTTGTAAACTACGATAAGAATAACACTGGTCAACAAAGAATTTGTCTCAAGATAAAAGAATACCTTTATCCTATATGTCTTTGCATGCAGAATTCAAAAATAATGTCAAATTATTTGTATCACCCACAGTTTCTCTGTTCCACGATATCTCTCTCAGTTCCTGTTACGTGGGCTAAATTTCAGTTAAGGTATTGAAATGTGAAGCTAACAGTTCAAGAAATACTCCTAATTAAAATTTTTATGAATAGAATTAACCGAGAGAAATCATATCATAAATCCAGCTATCTGAGGCAATGAGCTCCAAAACAATATGAAATGAAAAATGTCTAAAAATACGAAGTGTGAAAAATCAACATAGACAACAGCGGCACAGACAACAGTGAACCACAACATAGCGTGCAGTTGTCATGGTAACAAGCTGCTAATGCCACGCTTTCTGTTTGATTGGCTAAAATTACCCAAATTTTCTCAAATTTTAATTCCAAATAACATCAGATTCTGTAATTTACGAGATAAAGTAATTGGTTGAGCGTAATCAAAATTCAGAGTTGCTTCGATACACCAAAATTGAAAGCAATCTGAGCAAAATTAAGGTGTGTGTGGCGGGGGGAGGATTCATTTTGCGAATAAGAAAGACTAGATCCCATCTATTCAGACATACTGAACCTAGGATTATATGATATAATGTATCGTGCCCCAGTATGTATTCAACGCTGTAGTGGTTGTTTAGCCCCGGGCCTCTAATCAAAGATGTCCTAGCAGTGACACTCGTAACTATAATACATTCAGACATTGTATCTACATATAGCGTAATATAAATATCCATTATCTAATGCATAATAGCTACTCTTTACTTATTTCAGTCATTTGACTGCGGCCATGCTGGAGCACCGCCTTTAGTCGAGCAAATCGGCCCCAGGACTTATTCTTTGCAAGCCTAGTACTTAATTCTATCGGTCACTTTTGCCGATCCACTAAGTTACGGGGACGTAAACGCACCAGCATCGGTTGTCAAGCGATGTTGGGGGGACAAACACAGACACACAAACATATACACACACACACACACACACACACACACACACACACACACACACACACACACATATATATATATATATATATATATATATATATATATATATACATATATACGACGGGCTTCTTTCAGTTTCTGTCTACCAAATCCACTCACAAGGCTTTGGTCGGCCCAAGGCTATAGTAAAAGACACTTGTCCAAGGTACCACGCAGTGGGACTGAACCCGGAACCATGTGGTTGGTAAGCAAGCTACTTACCGCATAGCCACTCCATAGATGGTATTAACAAATATGGTCGTTTTTTTTTTGTTTTGTTTTTGTTATTACTGCTACTCTTTACTCCCTGGTCAATTCTGAGCTAGTAGAATTGTATCCGTAGTTGTTGACTAAATCATTTCAAATTGAACAAACTATGATCAAGATCTATTCTTTCCATGACTATCCTGACACGTATTCAGGGATGGTGGTTTTACTCCGGATGTTGTGGCACATAGCGTGGCACATTCTGAAATTATCTTCCATTGACTATTTTCTGTTGACGAATATCATATAAGCTGCATTTAGTTGACAGTTAATGCATGAAATTAGGTCAAACTTACATACTAACAAAAGTATACATGTGCAAGCACGCATACACGCATACACACATATACATAAATATATACACACACATATATATATATACACACACATCATACATACATATATATATATATATATATATATATATATACATACATATACATATATATATATATATATATATATATATATATATATATATATATATATATATATATATATATATATATATATATATATATATATATATATATACGTATATACACTCACAACATATATGCGCGCGCATGTACACGTACACACAGATATAATGGATACAAATATATATATATATATATATATATATATATATATTTATATAAAAAAAGAAGTTTGAAAACGCCAATATATAAAAAATGAATTTTAATTTATAATTTTGTCAGAGATATTTTTAACATGTTTCGGTTCTTGAAAAAACGAACCTTATCAAAAATACATATTTTAAAAAAATGAAATTAAATGAAAATTTCATAATTGTTCCTTACTGGTGTCAACATAGTCCACGTGGGGGCACTTTTTGTTGGTTGTAGTAGTAGTAGTAGTAGTGACCGTGTTGGTAATGGTAAATGGCAGTGACCTCTCTCCGTGTCAGTAGCAGTAGTGATATATATATATATATATATATATATATATATATATATATATATATATATATATATATAAAACAAAGGTAGAACAGAAAGAACACAACGAACGGTAACCATCAAAACACAACATGCGGGGAAAATAGACGCTAGCACGACAAACAGCAAACAGGATAATAACAAAATATATGGATCATTCGCAGCCGATTACCTCTTCAGTCGGAGTCCGGAATGTCTTTGTAGTTTGGTCCCCTTATCTCCGATGCTACTCGAATCCGGCGGGGTCAGGGACTTAAGCTAAAAGTATTAAGCCTCTGGAAAAGGCAAACGAATGTGTACAAGAACGAAAATAGGAACGGAAACAAAAACGAGAAAGCTAGAATTATACACGTATGACAGAATGCCTTTCGGCTATACAAAAGAAGGAAAAATATGTTTGTACATATACGAATACAAATAAGTAAATAACAGAAAGGGTTTTTTGACTATCGGACGAGCATAATGTTATGAAATAAAAAAATATACATATACAATGGACAAGCATCTTTCGGCTATACAACAAAAGGGAAATAATTGTACAAATACAACAGAAATAAAACAAAAAAGGTCTTTCGATTATCACATATATATATACATTTTTTTACTTGCTTCAGTCATTTGACTGCGGTTATGTTGGAGCACCGCCTTTAATCAAACAAATCGACCCCAGGAGTTATTCTTTGTAAGCCTAGTACTTATTCTATCGGTTTTTTGCCGAACCGCTAAGTTACGGTTATCAAGCGATAGTGGGGGATAAACACAGACACACAAACATATACATACATATAGATATATATGACGGGCTTCTTTCAGTTTCCGTCTTCCGAGACTATAGCAGAAGACACTTGCCCAAGGTGCCGTGCAATGAGACTGATCCCGGAAGCAAACTTCTTACTACACAGCTACGCCTACATATATATATAATGAAAAATACACATTGTGTACAGGACATCACCAACGAGTAAAAAATACATAGACACTAAAGTACAGGACAAAATACCAAAGGAAGATAACTCCTCATCTGTTGTCGGACTGTTTATTACTCCCTGTTTCATGCTTTTAACGACAATATAAGGAACTTCATATAAATATATATGGTTAAATAGATAGATAGATAGATAGATATATAGATAGATAGATAGATAGGTTTCTTTATTAGCCACACAGGGCTCAACACAGATAGATAGATAGATAGATAGATAGATAGATAGATAGATAGATAGATAGATAGATAGATAGATAGATAGATAGATAGATAGATAGATACATTTCTTTTATTAGCCACACAGGGCTCAACGAAGATGGTACAAATACAATGTAGAGCTATTCTTTTTGGGAGGGGGAAGGAAGGAAAAAAAAAGTGGTGGTTTCGATCAAAAGGGATCGTAGGAAGGGAAAAAGGGGGAGTTCGATCAAAAGGGATCGGAAAAAAAAAAGGAAAGGCCGATCAATAGGGATCGTGTATCACACAGTAATGTTCTCGTGTAAAAGGAGGGGAGGACAGTTTAGGTTTAGCCGTGGAAGGAAAAGCCTACGGAAAAGACCACGGTAACCTTGGTCAATATTCTCATTGAAGAAACTATAACAGTAAGTGACTCTCTTTTGCCTTTTTGTTTTATTTTTTTTTCTTGTTCATAGGGTTATACTCAAGATGGCTCCGTCGTTCACACGTGCCATCCTTGCTACATTCACCCATCTTTTTTTGAAGCATTTACTAGACAAGACTTCCCTTTCTAGATAGATAGATAGATAGGTAAGTAGGTAGGTAGGTAGATAGATAGATAGATAGATAGATAGATAGATAGATAGATAGATAGATAGATAGATAGATAGATAGATAGATAGATAGATAGATAGGTAGATAGATACATTTCTTTTATTAGCCACACAGGGCTCAACGAAGATGGGACAAATACAATGTAGAGCTTTTCTTTTTGGGAGGGGGGAGGAAGGAAAAAAAAAGAAAAAGAGTGGTGTCGATCAAAAGGGATCGTAGGAAGGGAGAAAGGAGGAGTTCGATCAAAAGGGATCGAAAAAAAAAAGATAGATAGATAGATAGATAGATAGGTAGATAGATAGGTAGATAAATAGATAGATACATACATACATACATACATACATACATACATACATACATACATACATACATACATACATACATACATACATAGTGCTTGCTTGGTGATTGCTACGTCGTGAAACATGAGTTATGAGAAAGGAATTCAGTTTCAATAATGACTACATATGCGTAAACATACACGTATGGTACCTCCAACTTATATGTATGTATGTATTTATGTATGTATGTATGCACGCATGCATGCATGCATGTATGTATGTATGTATGCATATATGTATGTATATATGTATGTATGTATGTATGTATGTATATTTACATACAGCGATATAAATATGCGTATAAATAAATATATTAATAAATGTATGTATATATATATATATATATATATATATATATATATATGTTTATGAAGAGTATAAATGTTCGTATGCTTAAATATATACGTGTGTGCCTGCTTGTATGTATACATACATATAATTCAAATATATGTGCATATAATCATTCATATACATATTTATGCATATAAAAACACATGTATTTATACACACATACACACACATGCACACACACACACACACACACACACACATATATGTATGTGTGTGTGTGTGTATATGTATACATGTGTGTCTGTAAACATATATATACACACATTTAATGTGGCACTTTATTTAACCAGATCTGGTAGAAGAAGACATTACCAGCCTTGATTTTAATTATTCCTGTCAAATGAGGTTGCAATGCTAGAGAAATGTGCGGGGAAAGCGTCCGTCTTCGCGACGCCTAACTGCTTTTCTCTCCAGTACGGTTGCGTTTAGCTTAACTTTGCCAAACCAGCACCCACAGCACCAACTCTGCCGCTAAATCATTTTGCGAAACACACACACACACACACACACACACGCAGTCAAACAAACATATATTTATACGTGTATTAACTCCTAGATAAACATACACATAGAAACGAATCAAAATGGAATTTCATTTTGCAAGGGAAAGGTAGTCTAGAAGGAGAAAGTGAAGGTGTATTTCATATGAAGGCGTCTTCGAGACTGAAAGCTCTTTATTAACATCAAAACTCTCTTATTCACACGATACCGTCTTGAAAAATGGAAAGGTGCATCAGTTAATGTAGTCCTGGATATAATATGTCTAAATAAGAGATGAGACGGTCATAGCTGGATCACCTTTGATCCCAGGTTTGTTGGATCAGGACTGATCTGTCACTAAAAAGCAACAAGAAAAGGCACATTAATTTATGCGGTTCTACGTACATTATACCCCAATAAAAGACGGGGTAGTCACATCGGTCTTTAAAAATGAAAATGTCTATCGGACTAGGACATGCTTAGGTGCTGAACAACAACTATAGTTGATAATGCAGAGTTAGATACACAATGCCTAAATAAAATTTGGGGAAAAATCTCAGATGCAACCTTTTTTTTTATCATGAGTCTTGGATCAGGACTTACCTGATTCTAAGCAACAACAACAACAATTATAACTGCTTATCCCAAATGCTCTACTCTACAATAGGTGACGGAAGCCTAGAAGCAGTATGCCTGAATAAAATTTGAGAATATCTACGGGTGGGACGTCATTGACCATATGTATGTCAGATCAGGACTGACCAGGGATTAACAAGAACAACAACAGCAACAACAACAGTAACAGCAACAATAACAACAACTATAATCATTGGTACTAATTACTGTACATTTGATAGAGTAGTCCTAGGTTTACTATGAATAAACAATGGAACACTTACTCACGAACATGGTGGGTCTAGACTGACCAAGAATAAACAGTAAAAACACTTTCAACAATTATAGCAACAGGACCTTTTCGTTTCTCTTAACCAGCTAGAAATAGTAGTCTAATCCTCTCCTCATACCTACTTTAGAATGTATAATATATTAGATTTCCTAGACATTGCTAACAAGACGAGGCGGTCACAGCATCATTTTGCTAATGACTGATCATCCGATAAACAACAACAACAACAACAACAATACTGTACATTACGTACTTTAATCCTATATTTGAATATAAGATGGGATGGTCACGGCTGGAACACTGATCTACGTACGGCTAAACAAGAGTAACAACAAAAACAACAAAAACAACAGCAACATAACCGCAAAGGCTAAATACTATGTTGAATGTTAGATACTGTAGTTATATGATACGCCATGCCTAGATAACAGATGGAATGGCCACGATTGGAACATCTTTTTATGAACAAT